>NC_092212.1:89671375-89709351 GCF_043381705.1 Parasteatoda tepidariorum
AATTCTGCAGTCTCGTATTTGTATATATATATGTTTAGGCATCAATCCACTTTTTTCGCCCAAACTCTCCTCTTCTACTTATTAATTATAAAGAACATGTGTTGATTGGTTTTTTTCTAATTATCAGCCATACAGCATAAACACCAATAGTAATTTTAATACCGTGATGTATTGTCAAAAAAATATTGTGACATTTTCCTTACTAATTTATCTCTTACATTGGCGTCAATATTTTTATTATCCCAATTAATTGTCACGACATACACAATATTTTTTTCAATAATTATTGCTTTGCATAATATTCACGATATTGTCATATTTAATGCACCTCTGTGTATTATTGGCGGTCGGTGATTGGTGCAAATCATTTGTAGTCGAACTTGTCTTTATAGAACTACTAACCGATAAGTACTGATTTTCTTTATAAAGTTCATGATGTTTTTATATTAACGATGAAAATATAAAAGTTGTAAGTGTAAAATTTGTGCTAAGAAAAGATATGAACAAATAATCATTATTATTAATTGTTGTTCTTAAAATATTTTAATATTAGAATTTAATAAATTTAAAAGCCTTGAAATTCTGTTTGGACGAATAAGAAAAAGCTAATAAGTATATATTTCTTCAATATATAACTTACGCTATAACGTAATATATGTATAACATTATGTTATAACTTATGTTAGCCTGCATATTTGCTTCTGGTACGCTTTACTTCTGAACTTAAAAGATGAGTTTAGCGAGCTTCAAGGATATTTAATTTTTCTATTGGTTTCACTTTCGATTTTTTAAATACTTGTAAAAATGCTGGTAATTGGTAAAAATGTATACCAATAATTTTCATCCATAAAATTTCATATTTTCTACACTGTGCTCGAACTACGTAATTCCCGAGAAAGATTATTGTTACCTTTAAAAATTAGCAAACTATTGAGGAAAAAAACGCGATTTAAATCGGTGCTTTTGTTTTTAAGTTACTAGCGAAAGCGAACTGAGACAGACTTTCACTTTTGTACCTCATAGTGGTTAGTAGTGGTCATTTTATTATACTGGTCATGACTGTCTCATTTCACATTGACAAATCTCCACCCACATAAGCATTCCGTCAAAATGTAAACAAAAACCCTAAGCGCAGTAACATGTCCTTTCTAAAAAAGCCGATCACGTGCAGTTTTTTTTATATTTTTTTGTGCTCTAGATTGAATATTCAAGGCTAAACGCCTGTCAGACATTACTTGAAATTGTAATTGGGTATAATATAGCCTACGTCACAGGTTGTGTTGTTCCTACTAAATTTAACCCATGAACGGCATTTTCTACGAGCCTAACTTCAAGAAACAAATAAACAAACGAAGTGTTCGATCATTTAAATAGCTGCTCGCCAGATTTTATTGCATTATAATGAAAAGTTATTGAAACTAAATACAACTAAATAAACAACAACAACTAAAACAAATAACAACAACTACTAATAACAATAACTAAATAAACAACAACTAAATTACATTCGTTTAGCATTGCGTCATATGTTGTTCCTACTAAATCGAAGTAGTTGTGTTTTTTTCATATTATACCCAATTGAAATCACATCCGTGTGATCATAGGCAGTTAGAAATGCTTTGGTCTCATATAAAACACCGTAAAACGGAAAATCGGCTGTCTGGAATGGATAAGTACGGAGATTCAATCTATCTTACATAAAATCGTCTGATCTTATGAGGTCGCCCAATGAACTGTACTCCTGAAAATCTATTTCATTCCCCTTTCAGGACAAATCGCGCAATTCTTTCTTCACGGCTTACGGTAACACATATGAAATGATTCCAGCAGTTCGAGATCATTTGGATCAATTCTGCAGTCTCGTATTTGTACTTATACTTTCAGATGAGCTGTCATGGCTTTGGGGATAGAGCGTTCGCCTTCCAATGAGGTGGAACAGGGTTCGAATTCCATGGTCAACACGAATTCCGCATCTGTCTCGCACCGATTACAGTTCTGACGTAAAATATCCTCTGCGGTAGACGGATCATAAGTTAGTTCCCCTGCTTTCAGACTAACCGTGGGAGGTTTTCGTGCAATATCCTCTCACTACTGCTCCAGGAGTTCCCTTGTCTTTTGGATTGGATTCAAAATTGCGAGGCTAACATTGTAGTTGTGAACATTAGTAGTCGTAAACCCAATAAATTGGGTCGGCTGTTCAACGAAGTTTATGAAATGAAATTTACTTTCTGCTTATTTCTTTCTCCTTTCTTCCGGCCCTGAAGGAACTAAAAGACGTCGAAGCAATTAACATGGTCCTTCCTCTTTGCACACGATAATCGATTTCTTGGACATTCGATGGAGAATTGTTTGTCCTTTTCCTATAAAAGGGCGAACCATGTATAGAATGGCAATGTCTGAATATCGGCAATTAGATGTTGGAAAGCCCCACATCACTCCCTGCCTATGCACAGTGGACCAGCATCCAAGATTTCGCGGCCAAAATTAGTATTTCGATAAAATTTGTTTCAAAATTCGGGGGGTTTTATTTAGGTTTTTTTATCTGCAGGTAAATTGAATTCATAGTTGAAATTTTGAAATACACTAAAAATACCCCAAAAAGCAAAATGGTGGCTAAAATATGGCGGGCAAAAATAAAAATAATAATATAGTACGTTTAAATAATTAAATATAATAATTTTCGTAATTTCATATTAAAAATGAAAAGAAAATTAGATGTCCGAAGTAATATTACAAAATAACGCGAAGACATGAAAAAAAAACATAATTTTTGTTTTTCGGTATATTTAGTCCACCTTTGCAATACGGACAAAATGGGGCAGGTTTCTTCTAAAGAAGAAACATCAAAGAAGATAACAAAAAAAAGTTTAACTAATTACTTCGTGGTACTTTTTGGAACTAAGTTTCGAAAGTCATTCAAACATTGTAAAATGTCAAATGATAAGATATAAACTATAAGTTTGTCAAGAGTATTAACTAATCCAACACATTGAAAAATTGTACTATTATTACAGACTAATTACTCTAATAAAAATGTAACAATAAGGTGAAATTCCTATATATATTATATATATATATATATATATTTCTGAAATAAAAATTTAAAAGTTACATTTAAAAAAAAAATTTTGTAAGCATATTTTTCATTACATTATACTCTTGTCGGTCCAAAAAGTAAATAACACTTGATGGTAATACAGTTTTTGCAAATATTAATTCATTAACTGAATATAAGGAATTTATTTTAGTTTTATATCGGAGAAAAAATTTTTAATTATTTAATAAAAAGTAACTAAAATAAAATTTTCCTTTGTTGACCTAAGTAGAATTGACTTTAATTTCTTTTTTTATATTGCTTGTTTTAAACTTTAAAATAACGCGATTCTATTTACTTTTATTCCTTTTAAATATTTTATTTTAGTTTTCGGTTTTCTAAAATTTTTAGATTTTTATCGACCCAATAATTTGCATGCCTTTTTGTGAAAATGTCGAAAAGATCGAGATAAAATGTTCTTCAGTTTGCGTTCTTGCCTCCTATTAGTAATAATTTTTAAAATCTCGTAATTTTTAATTTTAACAAAAATATTACATAATTTATAAATCATGATTAACGTTATTTGTTTTCCCTGTTTTCTTTTAACCAAGCATTGAAATGTTTTAACCATTATTATTATTTTAATTGAAATATGCTTGAATACATTCCTTAAGACTTCATGTCTGAAAAATTATATTTTATTTAAGAAATAAAGTGGTACATATGAGCACCATTCACTAAATCAATGAACAAATCATCTAGTTGAACGCTTGTTTTTTTTAAATGAAATTTGTTTAATTCTTATTTACTGACTTGCAACTTTTATGCATCATAAAACACATAATAAATCTCAAAAGCAATAATTATACATTTTCAAAAAATTTCAAATGTCAATAACCGTTTTAAGTTAATAAGATAGAGCAGTTTAAAAATTTATCAACACAAAGTGTTTACTCTAATTAAATTACTAATATTTTATAGATGTCTTCAGAAGCCTTGACAATAGCAGAAAAATAAATTTAGTGAAAAATATTTGTCACAGAGTTAGTAAAAAAATATTTGTTGAAATGGTGTGTTTGGGTCCACTTGACTGGAAATGGTTAAACATTAGTTCAAAATTATTCTGGTTTACGCTAAGAAAACATAATGAACCAATATTGTTTATATGAAGGAATTACTTATTGTATTTCAAAATTTGTGTGGATGATCTATCATGGCAGGGGGAAGGAATTTTTTTTAGATACCAATGCATTTATTTTTCTTTTTTTCTTTTTTGCTATGCTATCAGGCTGTTGCATTCCCACAGGTGGGTTCTTCCTTATTTTTTTGTTTTGTTCGTTGTTTTGTTCCATTTTTAGTGCATTTTATATACCTTTTTTATTCTAGAATTTTTATTTTCAATACAGCATGACTAGCATGACATCTCATTTTTGGAACCTCATTATAAATTGTTTTCAAATTTGCTTTCATTCAAATTTATTTAAGTTCACGAATATTAAGAAAAGAACAAAATATCTAATTTTTTTAAAATAAAATTGAAAAAAAAATATTACAATCAGTATACATAACTATGATCTAAGGTGAGAAGCTCATAATTTAGACATTTACGCAATTAATTTAAATTGTTATCATTTGTTGGGAATTTTGAGATAAAATGTTCCGAATATAACTGAGATAAAATGGTATAAGACATTTCTTTTTACCTATGTATTTTTTATGCACAGATCATCTGATTGTCAAAATATATTGTTATAAGATATGTACCAATTAAGATTGCTAATAAGCCAACCGGGGTCAGTGAACTAGCGTTGCATCAGAAAGGTTCTGGGTTCGAATCCTGGGCAAGGCGCGGATGTTCTTTCATTCTACGCACTATCTGTATTGACTGTGGGAGCAACCATGGTCCACCTAATATTTTGCCCCCTAAAAAAATGGCCAATAAATCTGACCTTCAGATGCTTGTATGACGAAAGGTCATTCTCCCGGAGGGTATTGGGAAAAAAATGATTGCTAATAGTTTAAATTAGAATTATTAAAATTATATCTTCATTGTTAGTTTTTGAATGGTATTTGTCATTATCATGAGTTTGAATGTTCGGCTACATTTTGTGAATGTACGAAGGTCGTTCAATACACTATAGGAAAATCCGAAAGATTACATTCGTAAGTCAGCAAAAATTGCTTTTTTGAGTTCATCAATCCTCACTGTTAAATTTACAAATTAACGTGAAATTATTGTTACTGTAGATCGAGAAAACAATGTTCAGTTTGTAAGGAGTTATAGAAAAAGTTTCTTTTGGTTATTAAAAATCCAATTAATTAATAGAACAAGATAAGTTGTTTGCGGTTGCTATAATTAAGTTTAACACCGAAAGAGATAAAAAGTCGAGTCGGGTGAAGTTTATGACAAATTTGAATTTGCGTATGTTTGCAACTAAAACAAATGGGGTTGCTCTGGGGATAGAGCGTTCGCCTTCCAATGAGGTGAACCGCGGTTCGATCCCGGCGATGACTGGTCGATACGAATTCCGTATCCGGCTTGCACCGACCACAGTGCTGACGTGAAATATCCTCAGTGGTAGACGGATCATGGGTTAGAGTCCCTTTGCCGTAAGGCTAATCGTGGGAGATTCTCCTGGTCTTCCCCTCCATGTAACGCAAATGTGAGATGGCTCCATCAAAAAGTCCTCCACGAAGGCGAATTTCTCCCAATACTCGATCTAGGAATTCCCTTGTCTTCTGGATTGGGTTCAAAATTACAAGGAGTTGAACACTAGTAGTGGTAAACCCAAAACAATTGGGTCGGCTGTTCAACGACGGTTATAAAATGTTACAAATGGGTTTAATGAGTTTCATTGTACATGGAAAAGTGACATCATTCTCTGAAATAATAGACTCCACAATGAGTGAAAAACCGTGCTCGAAATAGTTAATTTCATAGAAGTGCGGAGTAATGTGAATTTTTCACGAAACATATTATATGTGGAACAAAACATATCCGCAAGACGAGTGCAGCATTTGCCCTCATTGCAGAATTTGGTAGAGTGCAGATTGTGTTGTTGTTCAACACTTCAACACATTCTCTGTCTTTCGCTCCCTTTCTCAAACACATGCTCAAAAACAAAACAAAACGGAATTTTCGTTATAAAATTGTTCTGAATACGTGATATATNGAACTCATACTTATGGAGGTTTGTGTGATTTAATGGCTGTCAGATAGATTTAAAAATGTCCCGAACTCATTCTTATGGTGGTTAGGTGATTTAATGGCTACCAGATAGATTTTAAAATGTCCCGAAATCATACTATTGGGTGTTAGGGAATTTAATGGTTGCAATATAAATTTTGAAATATCCCGAACTTATATCTATGAGTGCTAGGTGATTTAATAGCTCTCAGATAGATTTTGAAATGTCCCGAACTCATACTTATGGAGGTTTGTGTGATTTAATGGCTGTCAGATAGATTTAAAAATGTCCCGAACTCATTCTTATGGTGGTTAGGTGATTTAATGGCTACCAGATAGATTTTAAAATGTCCCGAAATCATACTATTGGGTGTTAGGGAATTTAATGGTTGCAATATAAATTTTGAAATATCCCGAACTTATATCTATGAGTGCTAGGTGATTTAATAGCTCTCAGATAGATTTTGAAATGTCCCGAACTCATACTTATGGAGGTTTGTGTGATTTAATGGCTGTCAGATAGATTTAAAAATGTCCCGAACTCATTCTTATGGTGGTTAGGTGATTTAATGGCTACCAGATAGATTTTAAAATGTCCCGAAATCATACTATTGGGTGTTAGGGAATTTAATGGTTGCAATATAAATTTTGAAATATCCCGAACTTATATCTATGAGTGCTAGGTGATTTAATAGCTCTCAGATAGATTTTGAAATGTCCCGAACTCATACTTATGGAGGTTTGTGTGATTTAATGGCTGTCAGATAGATTTAAAAATGTCCCGAACTCATTCTTATGGTGGTTAGGTGATTTAATGGCTACCAGATAGATTTTAAAATGTCCCGAAATCATACTATTGGGTGTTAGGGAATTTAATGGTTGCAATATAAATTTTGAAATATCCCGAACTTATATCTATGAGTGCTAGGTGATTTAATAGCTCTCAGATAGATTTTGAAATGTCCCGAACTCATACTTATGGAGGTTTGTGTGATTTAATGGCTGTCAGATAGATTTAAAAATGTCCCGAACTCATTCTTATGGTGGTTAGGTGATTTAATGGCTACCAGATAGATTTTAAAATGTCCCGAAATCATACTATTGGGTGTTAGGGAATTTAATGGTTGCAATATAAATTTTGAAATATCCCGAACTTATATCTATGAGTGCTAGGTGATTTAATAGCTCTCAGATAGATTTTGAAATGTCCCGAACTCATACTTATGGAGGTTTGTGTGATTTAATGGCTGTCAGATAGATTTAAAAATGTCCCGAACTCATTCTTATGGTGGTTAGGTGATTTAATGGCTACCAGATAGATTTTAAAATGTCCCGAAATCATACTATTGGGTGTTAGGGAATTTAATGGTTGCAATATAAATTTTGAAATATCCCGAACTTATATCTATGAGTGCTAGGTGATTTAATAGCTCTCAGATAGATTTTGAAATGTCCCGAACTCATACTTATGGAGGTTTGTGTGATTTAATGGCTGTCAGATAGATTTAAAAATGTCCCGAACTCATTCTTATGGTGGTTAGGTGATTTAATGGCTACCAGATAGATTTTAAAATGTCCCGAAATCATACTATTGGGTGTTAGGGAATTTAATGGTTGTTATATAAATTTTGAAATATCCCGAACTCACATTCATGAGTGCTAGGTGATTTAATAGCTCTCAGATAGATTTTGAAATGTCCCGAACTCATACTTCTGGAGGTTTATGTGATTTAATGGCTGCCAGATAGATTTTAAAATGTCCTGAACTCATACTTATGGTGGTTTGTGCTGTTTAACGGCTGTCAGATAGATTTTAAAATTATTACTAAAATTGAAGATAATTAACAGCATCGCAGACATATCTTGAACACTGCGCTTTCGATTTCCGCTGCGAGTAAAAGCCAGACGGTAATACAATTTGATTAATATTGTTGTTGTAAACTAACTGTGGTGTTAGGATTGGCGATTATGTTGAAGAATTGGAATATTTAAATACAAATATGCTGATCATTCGGCTTTATAAACTTTCCATTAATTGTATTCCATCTTTTGCGGTTAAATATGATTTTTTACATCGCTAAATAATGCTTGTTTCAAAATATTTATTTCCAAACAATTTGATTTAACCCCAAATTAAATAAGGACCCTTTCTATCTCCCCTATTAACACGGTTTACTCTCAAATTTCATAATAATTTTCTAATCGATACTTAATTAATAATACGATCAAAATTTTGGTGAATTTAAATTCTAACTTGTTTTATTTAAAGACCAACCAGAAGTTCAAATTTTCCTTCCCCTTCCCTCCTACGTCCACGATAAGCCTTTCTCGTTCCCTCGCATAAAGTCGTTAACAGTTCGTATAAAATGATTTCAATCTTTTCCATTACGTAACAGCTGTGGTGCTTATCACTGTATTTAATTACAGTGCAAATCGTTCCAATTATGTCAGCATATTTATGCCAACCGTAAATTTGCTTGAAATCGGTGCAATTTAACTAAAGGTGTCCTTCTCGTGTTATAAATGTTCTTTTAAGTTATTTATAAAGTGTTTACATTATTTGAATATTAAATTATTTATATTTTGATTTAAATATGTTTTTGAAATAATAATTATCACACTTTATTTTTTCAAACTTTTTCTATTTTATCTATGACATGCAGAGTATACTAAATTACACTAACGACTGAACTATATAAATATGAATGACCTAAACCAAGAGAATGTCGACTTTCACCGGTGAATGTCATCAATCACATAGTCTCTTTGGTGAATGTCCGAAATGTTTGTTATATCCGATATGAAATCATTTTATTAGTTGATATTATTATATTTATTCGATATTTTAATATCTGTTGAGGATAGATTAGGAAAAACATCAGTGTTCGGGGTACCGGTTAAATGCATACTGGGCACTTGACCTTAAAAAAAATATCGATGTAGGGCATACCGGGCAAATATATGCCAGGAAGTGGTACTGTACCTCAACAAAGCATTGGTGTAGGGAATAACAGGCAAATATATAGTGGGCAACTTAAATAGACTTAGTATTTTGGACATTTACCAATGTAATTGTCAACATTCACCAGTGGAAGTCAACAACCACCAATTTCGATCATTCACAGTAACATATATATCACTTCACTTAAATAATTCCTGGTTCCAGATCAAAATTTTTTCGACAAATGGCTCTGCATGCAACAAATACAGTGCTTATTGCAATTATTGCTTGATATTTCGAACATTAAAATAGTTACGACGCTAAACAAAGTGCTGCTACAATATATATATTTTTTAATTTTATTTATTTTTTGTTTATTAATTTTTTTTAAATTTTGTATAACCTAAAGAATAGCTTAGCAGGGTGTCCTCAAAAGTAAGAGGCGAATAGAAAAATCAATGAAAGAATTCGCTGCATTCTACTTAGAATATTCTCACTAAGTTCAGAGACGATTTTTTTTTCGTTAATGGATGGTGCTGTTGAATGAGGGGAATACTATAAAACACTATATTCAAAAATCACAACAAGTAGTAACAGACATTCGTGGACCTTAGTTCACGAATGTCTGTTACTTTTGTCCTCAGTTGTGGTGAGAATAATCAGAATATGGTTTTAGCACTGTCGCTACTTTCACTAACAAAGAAAATACAATGCACTGATTTTTTTATTAATAACTGCAATCCGCTAAATTTCACTATTTCTAAAATGATAAACACATTTCCAGATAACATTAATAAGCATAAGAAGCAACTCAGAAGATATAATATTTTTCCAATTACTAACTATAGAAAAGTTAAACAACAACTGGCTGTGGGCCAGCGAGATTGTGGCGTAACTACCACTATAAATATTAAATACCAAATCACTAGTATATAAGACATGTTAATTTGATTCCACCTTGAGGTACTTTTTGATAGATGAAGGTTGACATAGTCGATAGGGTCAGCAACGCGCACCGGCCGCCTTGACAAGTTGTAACCCATTGACCACCACACAGTGACAATCGTTACAGCGACAGCTCAGTTGCTTAAATACTGAGTGGTCGCGGCTCAAATATCGTGACAAACTATCTTATTTAACTATCGTGAATTTAAATTCCTTACTTTATCGATCATAATACATTTGGAAGTTGAAGTTGAAGTTATTAAATAAATATCATAACTTAAAAAGAATATGTAACTGTATTGTACAAATATCTAATGTTGTGTCTTTCTTCTTTTTGCTGGCCTGAAACTGCACGCTACACCAGCGGAGGCAGATAGATTAAAAAGATTGTATCCCGAAAATGAGAAATTCATCGCCAACATACCCTCAAGGTATTATGAAGTCATCTATCCCGTGCAAGTGCGCCAACATCAGAAGCTGGGAGTTCTAACCAGGGATGCTGGGGCTAACAAGGTAAGTCCCGTTTTGAATTCCCTAATCATCATGCCTTCACACTAAATCTTATAGGGGTAAAAAACTTACGGTCCGCCGACTGCTGATGTGCGGCCCGCGGGAACTTCTGAATGCAAAGTACCGATTTCATTATAAACCTAAGTCCCGCAGTGGACTGATCTTTAAGACATGGTTCCCAGCAGATCATTGAGGGCTGCGGTCAGTGTGCGGGTGGGTGACCACTTGGATTAGTATGACCGAGGGATTGCGGTCCTCGTTAAACTATTCTACCGTAAAGTGCTCGACTTCGCATCATGCAAGTCGTCGGGCTATCGAAGCAGGGGTGCCCTCTACAAAGGATCAAAATTGCGATGGCATGTCTTCGGATCATCCTCAGGGATGTTTCCCAGACCTTCGCAATAGCTCATTGTGTAGCTTTAGTGAGAATACCTAACTAAAGTCTCTTCAAAAAATGTTTTAATTGATTTAAGCAAATGGAGGACATCACATTGCGAATATATTTGGGTTCATTAGTTTATTCTTTGAAAAAAAAAAGAAGGATCAATTTTCATTTGAGAAGTTGGTGAAACGGGTTTTGCCCATGTTCTAAAACGAGAATTTTGAGCAGAATAAAAAACTGATCAATGAATTTATTGTTTTAGCCAATAAATTATCTCTATTTTTTTTTAAAGTTCATTCGAACCTCTGCTTAACGAACCCCTATTTACCGAATTTATAGATTTAACGAATTTTATGAAGTTAATGATGTAGATTTATAAGAATCAATGAATAGCAACTCTGACACAGAAGTCGATGATAATCAATCACCAGTGAAAACTGTTACTTTTTCTGAAGCTTCGTACTATTTGGAAGCAGTGAAAACTTATCTAATGCAGCAAGATGTAAATGAAGGAGCATTTTGCTCTCTTCATAACGCTCAAAAAGAACTTTTTAAAGTAAAAAATCAAGGAAATAAGCAAACCTTACTCACTAGTTGCTTTAAAATTTCGAATTAATCATCGCTTAATCATTCGCTGTATTTTAAGTTTGTGAATAAAAAGTGTGAGATTTCTATTTATTTGCTTATTAGAGATGTTCGGATATTTCATAAATTTAGTCAGTTTTTTTTGCCACCGATATTACGAATTATCCCCGATTTAGCGAATAATATTTTCGGTCCCAATGAATTCGTTAAATTGGGGTACCACTGTATATTAAATGAGCTGACATTTTGCGAACATCACTGTAACCATGATATTTGAAATTAATTGTTGTTCTTGTCTTTTTTTAATTTCAGACTGGGAAACATTATCACTCAACTTCTCTTTTAGTAAAAGCCTTCAATTACAAATTTAAACTAGATCTGGAACTAAATACGTAAGTTATATATTTTCAACATTATTAGGATTTAAATATCTTTATCGCTTTCTCTATATCATTATAAAAGGTTGTGGAAACTTCTGGATTATGACTATTTATTTTACGGAAAATAGGCCTTTTTGCAATATTAAATGATGCACAGAGAGTAAAATAAAAAACGGACCACCCTGAATAACTTTTGATCTAATGATCGGATTTTCATGTTCTAAGACTCATTCTTAATGGATCGAGGAGGTGATCACAAATATGCTAATTAATAAGTGCAAACGATAATATGTATTGCGAGATCAGACAGAAAAACATATCTCTGAATAAGCATATCTTTTTTTTCAACGGATTTAGATTTCTGAGCAGCAAAATATTAAGGGTAGTCACAATCTGGGAAATATGGTTTCAATAGTTTCGCCAGGAGAGATCCCTAAAGTGTGAATCCTTTCATTTAAATTTTACTTTTTACGTATTTCGCTATATCTCGAAACCTTTTTAAGCGAAATGAATTTTGCACTCAATTATAACATTCGTTTATCCAAAGATAATTCCATGCAAAAAATAACTTTTAGTTAATATTTATCATTTTTTATTATTTTATATAATAAAGATCAAAAAAATTTTAAATTGTAAAGTATTCAATTTTTGCACCATTTTAAAATATAATTTTACGTGGTAAAAATAAAAAAATTGAGCAAAATCGGTTAAATGGTAATTTTATTTAAAAAAAGCCGAATGTTTTACATGAAACAAAAATAAATAAATTATAGACTGCAGGTGTCAAGATGTCACCCTGAATAAAATTTGTTCTAATTCTCTAATTTTTTAAGCGGAACAATTTTGCAAATAATTATAAAAGTCATTTATCCAAAGATAATTTTATTAAAAATAATTTTAAACATTATTTATTATTTTATTCTATATTGGTTGAAGAAATTAGGAAATATTAAGGCATGGAAATTTGTCCTTACTTTTAAACTGCGTTGTTTTAAATGAGAAAATACAAGCTTTGAACGAAATTCTTCGAATAATTTTCGAATTATGAAATTTTAAAGAACATTATTTTTATTTTTTTGCATGTAATTAATTATTATTGAACATACAAGTTCGATAATTACGTGTAAAAATGTTTCGCTTTGATGAAGGAAGTCCCGAGATATGGCAAAATGTGTAGTAAGTGATATTAACATTAACAGAATCCAAAAATGTTTCAGTTCTCTACAGTAACTACTGGGATCTTATTCTTCAGATGCACCTCCATATTCTCCAGATCTGTCAAAAAATTAAAGAAAGAACTTTAATACCCAATATCATAACTTAAGTTACAAAGTCTCTAATTAATTAGAATATTTGAGATCAATCTTTTCTACCATTAGAACAAAAAACCAAATGTGGGAAAAACGATCATTAGAACAAATGTTATTCTGAAAGATATTTTTTCGGTTCACTGTGCACAAAATTTTTAAGCACAGGAGAATTAGATTAGTGCTCGATTTGTTGCTCAGCCCCTCAAAGAACGTTTTTTACGAAATTACGTTCTTCAAGATTGTTTGACATGAGAATAAAATCTGAATAGTATATTTGTTTAGATATGTGTGCTTCAAAGTCTATCATTAAAAACGATTTTTACAGATATTTTGTTAGAAACTCGTGCTTGCACAAGTTTCAATCGTTTCCAGAAAGTACAGTTTCTGGTCGAATTATTAGACGTATTCTAAGATTCTATGTAAAATCTTAATTATCAGGTGATTACTATACAGCTTTTTATTGCTTGTACACGATTTGCACTTGTTTATGTTCGTGCATCAATTCGTTAGAATTGTAATGCAATACGTTAAAAATAAATACAAATAGGAAGTATATAAAAAATCTCCCGAACAAAAAACCATTACATGTATGTTTAAATGTAAAAGTATTGCCTATAAACTCGCGCAAAACACGTCATTATTAAAACACTACAGTGCGTCTAATAATTTGGTCTTATTATTTTAATATAGTAATATAATACCTGATATAATAACGATTCTATATTTAAATTATCTATCGTCTAATTTAACCAATTGATAAACTAACGTAAACAAGTGCTAACAGGCTCATAAAACAATAAAGCTGTATAGTATCACCTAATAATTAAGATTTTTCGTAGAATCTTATAGTGCGTCTAATAGTTTTAGTCTAATTATTATAATACAGTACCGCTCAAAGTATCAGTACACCTAGAAACTTATAAAAAAAATGGCAAAATTCAAAGTGTCATAACTTCTGTAAAAATGATCAAAAATGCTTCTGCTTTAGCTCATTTTGAAGCTTAAAATCTCTACTTTTATGTAATTAATATATTTTACAACTATGTTCAATTACACTCTAAACAATCATGGAAAATTGTATTAATTTTTTGTGAAGTTTGACGCGATGCACGGGCACAAAGGGGTTAGATATTGTAAATTTTTATTATACTATTGAAAAATTTGGACTTTTAGCTTTCATTTAAAAGAGAAATTCCAAAAAAACATGTTTTTTGACGAAGTTATTGTCAAATAAAAAAAAAGGTTTTTTTTCAGAATTTAATGATTTTTCAGCAATTATAATGAATTTTAGTGTAATTATAATATGATACGAATTTTTTTTAATTAAAATAAATTAAAATTTAATATTTCTCGATAATATTGTTACATAATTTATTATAACAATTTTAACTTTTTTTTTTTGGAAAATATAATAATGAAATAAGAATCAACGTTTACAATTTAATATTTTGAAATTTATTTTTTCGTATTTTTCTCAGAAAAAATTTGAAAACAAAAATGTAATAATGAAAAAATATTTTACATCATATTTTGCTTTCTTCAAAATATCCTCCCCGCGCTTTTATAACTGCAGCACACACTCGAGGCATCCGATCAAACAGCTTTTTTAATGTTATCTTGTCTATTTTTCGCCACTGCTCTTGAAGGACTTTCCACATATGATTTATGCTGGTTAATGGATCGAAGACCGAAGGTAGGAGGACAAACCTAAATAGTTCCTGTGCGGAATTCATTATAATTGCTGAAAAATCATTAAATTCTGAAAAAAAAACTTTTTTTTTATTTCACAATAACTTCATCAAAAAACATGTTTTTTTGAAATTTTCTTTCTTTAAATGAAAGCTAAAAGTCCAAATTTTTCAATGGTATAATAAAAATTAAGAATATCTAACCCCTTTGTGCCCGTACATCGCGTCAAACTTCACAAAAAATTAATACAATTTTCTATGACTGTTTCGAGTGTAATTGTACATAGTTGCAAAATATATTAATTAAAAACAATTAGAGTACATAAAAGTAGAGATTTTAAGCTTCAAAATGAGCTAAAGCAGAAGCATTTTTGATCATTTTTAAAGAAGTTATGACACTTTGAATTTTGCCATTTTTTTATAAGTTTCTAGGTGTACTGATACTTTTGAGCGGTACTGTATGCTAATATAATTACAGACATAATGAATATTCTACATGTATATAATATATCGTTTAATTTATCCAACTGTCGAATTTATATTATATATCGTCTAATTTATCCAATGGATACACGAACGTAAACAAGTGCAAACTGGTTTTAGTCTCGTAAAAACAATACAGCTGTAATAGTATCACCTGATAATTAAGATTGTACATGGAATCTTTTAGTGCGTCGAATAATTTGGCCAGGAACTGTAAGTTGCGCGACATTTAATACCGCATTATTTTATTATTTAAGCAGTGAGAGGGAAAAGAAAAAAAAAAGGTGATCAATTTCTGAGGTGATATCTCTCCCCACACTTTCAATCTTCCTCCCTTCAATAGTTCTCATTCATTCAATCGTGGAAGTGACCGGTCGATTCGGCCAAAATAAAGGCATTACTTCATATCTCCCCTTCTATAGAAAATTCTTATTTCCTTCACGAAAAAGAAGGTTTCCGAAGCGATAAAAATTCCATGAAAAAGAATCGAGACACAAAAATCGATTTACCGATGGAATCTACCAGAAATCGTTTTATTTGTTTTTTAAAAAAATGTTCCAAAAGTTTTATAGAGTTGTTTGACTAATATCCGTAAAATAAATCAACATTGTAGGACTAGTTGTAGAACAACTTATATTGATTCAATGACGCCATTTTTTTTTATTAAATGAAAGAAATCCTTTATCTTAAGTGATCGTTGTTCTAATTTGAAACATAATGTACAGAGAGATACTTTTGTAGCAAACAACTCTTATATTTACAACAGTGTTGTTTTTTCCTTCTTTCAAAAACTGAACAAAAAGATTTTACCATTTGAGTTTGATTATAGCTTTTAAATTTGAAAAAGAAATCTAAGCTTTTACTTGTTTTTTGTAAATTGTTTACAATAGATAAAAGAAAAATAAATTTTCGTGAGCATATTACCTATAAGAAGCATAAATAAGTCTTAAAAAATTTTTACTTTTTCTTCAGAATTGTAAGTATGAAGCTTTTAAAGTAAGAAAACAATTAATATATATATATATATAAAGTCAATTCCTACTTAGGGTCAACAGAGGAAATATTTATTTTAGTTACTTTTTTTAAGTATTTAAATTTTTTTTCTTTCTAACATATGAAACTAAAATTAATTAACTAAATTTATTGAATGAGTTTATACTTGAAAGAACTGTATTAACATTAAGTGTCATCCAGTAAAAGTGTAAAAAATATGTATTTGAATTTGAGTGGATGAATAAAAAGTATTTTATTAAAGATTGAAAATTTGAATAAGATATATATAGAGAGAGAACTAATAGTAGGAATTGAAAAAAAAATTAAAAATATATTATTATTTAATTTATGTATTATTACATTTTTTTGAAATGTAATAATACAATAAAATACGATAAAATTAAATTAGAAATCGATAGAGAGTAAAAATTGGTAGTGCAGAAATTGACTCACGTGTTATATTATTAAATAGACTGAGTAGTAGAATTATGCAAAGTTTAGTCAAAACTTCCTTTGATTATATTTCTTTAAATTGTTATTGCGTTTTTCTTCTTTTTTTCTTTTTTTTTGCATTTAATTCATATTTTTTTAAAACAGTATTATTGATCCTGGTCTGAAACTTGTGTGAATTTAGTGTTCATCCTCTTCACACAAAATTCTTTGGTTTGAATGTAACAATGGAGCACTGGTTAAGGTGGTCACTCGTTTTCTTGACCAGCTTAACTAAAATTTCATCCAAAAATCTCTTCCTTGATACGAGTTTCAAATGTTTCTAAACAACGTTCAAGTTTCGATTGGCGAAAATTCCTTCTATCGCCAATCAAAATATGACAACTTTCTGAGGTAAATAAACTGCGAAACTAAAAAGAAGAAAGCAATAAAATATAAATTTAAAAAAGACAATGTTCTTAAATGGACTAAATATGAACGAATAATATCTTTTAACTCCTATCTATAACAAACAAAACATAGAGTAATAAATTTATAATATTATGAAAATATAATTTAGGTGAAATTTTTTCGTCCACTTAAAAAAAATTTTCTTTCTTTCCTTATTTTTTATTATTTAATTTTTTTATTTTTTTTCCTAGATGATATTTTGAACAATTTATAAAAATTAATTTTCTGGAAGCATACTCACAAATATATTTTAATATCAAATCCTAAATGATGTTTCGTAAATTCATTCTTTTAGAAATAGAAATATTAAAATTATTAAAAAAATTATTTTGCTGTTTGCACATGCTAAAAAATAAACTAAAAAAATATTTTATTTCTCGTTGTTCAAAATAATTATACCTATTTTTAAATAAGTATATACAACTAAATATATGCAAATAAATTTTAGATATTACCTAATTTCTTATAACGTTTTAAATGCTATAAAGATGAATTACCCTAGAGGAATTATTTCCCATTGTGCCATGAATAAATCTGAAGTAAAATTTTATTTTATCCTTTTTGAAAACGAATTACAGAGCAATTAAGGCACAATTGGTCTTTTTATTTCTTATTTTGGGATTTTTTTTTCTTTTATTTAGAAATTACTTCCTTTTGTTGGCATATTTTTCTTTAATATATTATCGTTTATAGGAAAATAAGTACTGAGCAAATAAAGATAAAGCAATAGAGTACTTTTTTGTGTGCGTATCTTTATGAAACTGTTGCAAATAAAAATTGTATTTTCAGTCACTTGCTGGCTCCAAATTTGATACAGAAACATTTTCTACCAGAAGGAGCTCAGCAAATTTCTACACAGGTAAGTACAGTTATGTCTGTCACTCAGAAAATGAATTGAATCATTTTTATTTCACTTTCCCTATAATCCCTATTATGTAAAACACAAGTATGTATTCCCTTTCCCTATTATGTATTTCCCGATTACGTAAAAAAAATAATGATTTTGAAACATATATTCAGTAAAATAAAAGGTAAAAAATGGCTAGTTTTTTCAGTTTTAAAATTTAAAAAAAACTAATATGAGTTGTTTGCATAACCGCGCAAGCACGAGTGCGCAAATGATGTGACGTCTCGTCGCTAGAAAGTTTATCTGCTATCGTGAATGACGGAAATCAAGAGAATGTCGATTTTCACTGGTGAATGTCAACAATCACATTAGTCGCTTTGGTGAATGTCCGAAATATCTGTTACATCCGATTTGATTCGTTAATATCATTATATTTATTCGGTATTTTAATATCTGGATAGGATAGATTAGGAGAAACACCTATGATTGGGGTACCGGTTAAATGCATACTGGGCAATTGAGCTTACAAAACATTGATGTAGGACATACCGGGCAAATGTATACCAGGCAGTGGCACTGAACCCTAAAAACATTGATGTAGAGCAGAGGTCGCCAAAGTGGTCTATATAGACCCCCAGGGGTCTATTTAACACAAGCGGGGGTCGATCTGAGCCAGGGGGTCGAATGGGGGTCGATCCGAACCGGAAGGGTCGATTGGTCGAAGGATCATCAGTATTTTTCAGATATGTGACAATTGGAAATAAAAGAAGTAGACTTGGAAATATATGCAGGTAATCTTCAAAAATTGAGCGACGATTTTAAACTGCGTTTTGTTGATTTGGAAAACATTGACATCCCTGATTGGATCATTGTGCCATTTTCAGCTCAAATTGAAAACGTGGACATCAACCTGCACGATGAGCTTACTGAATTATTATGGGGATTTGAAGCAAAGACGCTTTTTAAAAATTTAACAATAAGCAAATTTTGGACAAATATAAATATAATGCAAACATATGTAAGACTTTACGAAATAGCTCAGCCATTTCTGATAGCATTTCCAAGTTCCTATATGGTTGAAGCCGGTTTCAGTCACGTAAATTCAATCTTAACTAAGAACAGAAATAAATTAAATGTGGAGTTTCGAGGGGATTTAAGATTAAAATTGACCAATTTTGAACCCAATATAACGAACCTTGCTGAAAAAAAACATCAGGAACACCCATGTCATTGATTAAGAAGCAATAAATCCGTAGTTACTTTACTTATTATTTCTACTTACTTATAATTACTTATTATTTCATAAATATGAAGGTATTTATATTTCAACAATAATATATTTTTCATAAAACTATTGTTACGCTATGTACTATTACTTTAATAAATGTTCAAAATCGTAATATAAATGTACAAACACAGTATCTAATAGAGTTTTATTTTAATAAACAGAAAATTTCTTTTATGGGGGTCGATGGAGATTTCGAAGAAATTATATAGGGGTTGATGATCAAAAAAGTTTGGCAACCCCTGATGTAGAGCATACCGAGCAAATGTATACCGGAGAGTGGCAATGAACTTTAAAAACATCAATGTAGGGCATACCGGACAAATGTATACCTGGCAGTGGCACTTAACTGGACCTAGTATATATTTCGGACGTTTACAAAGCGACCATGCAATTGTCAACATTCACCGGCAGAAGTCAACAACCACCAATATACTAAAATTAGATTTCAAAGGATTTTTCATTTTGCATAGTGTGGCGTTTCACTGAAATCTGAGAAATTATTTATAACTTTTTGAAGAAAATAAACTCGACAAATTTCTACGACATTCTATTCTCGTTGCGAATTCTTTCCCATTATAAACGCCAATAATGTTTTAAAATGAATTTTTACATGCATTTCTATGTTATAAAAATGCTTTACGTACATTTATTTGTTCTTCAAAGAGCATTTTAAATACTACAGAGGAATGAAGCGCTTAGTTTAAAATCCCTCCTTTGATTTTTGTTGCTCTCACACCAAAATAAAATGCGGGTGAAAAAAATTTATTTTATTTTTTCTATTTTGTAAGCAACAATTTTCTCTTAAAAAAAAACTTTTTTGTACTTAAAAAATACCAAAAGTTTTTAATTTCCCGTAATTAAAGACGGCGGTTTCTTTTTGTAAAAAGAAAAAGAGTTGGAACTTTTTTGCAAACTGAAGACAAATGTTTTTATCTAAGTTTAAGATTAGTTAATTAACAAAACATTCTGTTTTGGTTATTATTGTGTTTAAAAAAATTTCGAAATGTTTTGAAATAAGAAAGTTAAATTAAGTATTAAATACTACTTTCCAATATGTGTTTTTGTTGAGTGGAAAGTGCAATAAAATAACTTTAATTTTTTAAAAAAAAAAGAATTGTTTGATGGCATATTTTATTTTTCTTTCGTAGCTCTGGGTTAAATGTTATTTTACCTATTGAAAATATTTTCCGCGTGAACGGAAAAAAAAACTATGAATACCTTTAGATCTATAGATTAGCTTTCAAAATGGCTACTAAAGTTCGTGTTCACGCTCTTACTTTCCAACAACATCATCTATACTTATAAATGTGTTGTTTATGCTTAGTAAAGTGGCCGTGAACAATTTTCACTTGATTTTACTAATGAATCAGAACAATTCATTGACTAGTTAATTTTTCACATAAAATGGAAAAGATATCACGTGAGTTACTGTTATTTCTGTTACTAGGGAGGTAAACCCCTGTTCGGTGACGTTCACCAACCCCGATAATTGCTGTTTCTTGGCATGAAACAGTCGAAACTATTCGACTAAAAATATACGTGCTAAAAGGAACACTTGTAACTCCACTTCCAAATATTTCTCTCCCTTATAATTCTATTAAGATCTATTAGTAAACATAAATCATTTTTTTTAAGTAATCATTATTTGAAATAACATTTAAAAGTATAATAAATTTGGTGAGCTGTAATTTAATATTTTAGCTTAATAAACGAACGGATATTTAAAATACAATTTCTGCATTCATCACTTTGAGCATGAAGCTGAAAGTTAAGTTCATTTAACCATAACTTATAATAGTATATTAATGTAATTTGCACCAGAGAATTGTAAAGCGGTTAAGGAAAAACCGATTTAAATAACTTTATCTTAAAATGCAACGTAGAATTGCGTTATTCTTAGAGCAATAATAATAAAAACAATCTTCATAAACCCTTAATTTAAAAAACAAACAAAATTCAAAACGCAATAATAACAGTACAGACAAATACTTTGTGGCTTAACTGCCACTACGAGTATTAAACATCAATTAATCAGTATATTATTGAGTCAGTATATTATTGATATTGTATATTATTGATTGATCAGTATATTATTGATTGATTAGAGTAAGCTAATCAATTTGATTAGCTTACTCTAATCAATCTTGAGGTACCTTTTAATAGATAAAAGTTGGCATTGCCTAATACTACTTTCTCCAAAGCCTGTAAATTAGGAATACCAAAATATTTAAAAGAAAACAATACCTGTTGTTGTTTCTCATCCCCACGTCGCGCAAAAAATCCTCCTTTTCAAAATCCACACAGCTAAGGAGGTGGGCCGGGCTAAACAATACCTTTATGCCTTATATAAATTTTATGCTGATGACAACCAAACCGATATGAAAATTAATGTGGTAAAAATGGAACGTACCATGTGATTTTCTGGCCAATAAAAATGCACGGAAAACAATTGAAAACTATGACATCATCATTAGATTTTTATGTGTAGTAAGAAGTGTTAAGTTTGGTTATGTTTCTGGTGACTATTTAACCGTCATGCAGGGAAAAAATAAAATAACAACTTACTATTTATTTATTAAATAGGAAATTGAACAGTGTTATTACCATGGAACAATAAAGGAATATCCTGGTGGAATAGCAGCGCTACGAACATGCAACGGAATCAGGTAAAACGTTATAATCAGGTTACATTTATTGCGTTATGTCATTTGTGCTTAGTGTCATCAACTTCATCTTTCAACTCCATAATTTAATCTTCGTCATTAATTGCAAATCTTTATATTTTATTGAACTTTAAATTACCGTAAACCGGGGCGAGTTTACCCATCCAGGGGCGAGTCTACCCATTTTAGTTTTATTTAATTTTCACTATTTTAAATTGCAAATAAAAAAATTTTTACCAATGGAGGACTTAGTTCAGACTCTAAGGAAGATGGCGCTGTAGTAGTTTGATCCGTTTTTATTTATTTGGTGTCTTTTTAACCGACCTGTTCAAACGTCTTTTGAGAGATTTGTATTGAAAATCAGCAAACTTTTAGTTGGTGCTCCGTAAGTATATTATTATTATTACTATTTTCACTTTGGTTAAGTGATAAACTTATCTAAGACTAAGATTACATTAATTTTATATGAAAAAAAACAAAAAGAATGTAAGTTTTGCTGTTGTAAACAAAAAGCCAGAATTCGCGGGGCGAGTCTACCCATTCGTATTTAGTTTTAATAAAGCATAATAATATAATTTAGAACTTTGTTTATATTAAAATTAAGTCATTTTAAATGAATTTGAGTATATTATTTTAATTCTGCATTGATAAATTTATCATTAATAAGAAAATTTATAGGTTAAATATAAATGTAAATATAAAATATGTTTATTTTACCTATTTTTTCAATTTTTATATTACAAAATTAACTTTTTTTATTTAATGCAAGTTAAATAAATTATTATTTATAAATTATTATTACCTCCCAAAAGAATGGGAAAAGGATTTTTCATGATTCCCAATGTTTGAATTTCGATTTTGTTAATAATCTTTAATTATTATTATTTATTAATTATTTAATTGTAAATTTATATTAATTTTAATTTATTTTTATCAACAATAATCAGAAAAAAATGTTATTTTATAATGTTAATGATTATAAAAACAAAACTGTGATCAAAATGTGATAATCGATCAAATACTCAATTTGTGTTATTTTATGAATAAAAAAATGGAATATATAATAAAGTTATGAATTTTACTTCATAAATATCCTATATAGTAACTAAAATAACAATTTAATAGTAAAATTTGATTATTTACAATGTTAACATTCATTTTAGTAGAATGGGTAGACTCGCCCCATACGAGAGATTTGTCAGCAGTTCTATAAAAATATACAGTAACAGCGTAACTGTTATTATTTTCTAAAATCGATTTCACAGCTTTAAAGAGGGATAAATAGCGATTCCGAAACACCTATTAAAAGCCTTTTTTCTTTAATATTTAAAAAAGTTTGACCACTTGAAAGCTGACAAACTGAAAAAATGGGTAGACTCGCCTCGGTTTACGGTACTAAACTCTATAACATCCCTTCGAAAAAATATTTTTTTAAATAAAAGTTTCTTCTTATATTGAAAGCTTTCTTGTTCTAATACATATTACATTAAGGCTCAGTCAAAGTTAACTGTAGTTATAACATTTGATCAGATAACCTTATAGCAAAAACTATATACACTAATATATACAAGTACTATAACCATGATACATTGTTTAGTTTAAATGTCGTTGTTTTTTTCTCAAACATAAACAGTACGTCTTTTTAATTTTATTCAATTAAAATAATTTTTTTAATTCTAAAAGCTGATCTGTAATCAATATACATATATTATAAGAAACCTTGAAAAAAAATATTATTTAAGGGAAGAAATGGGAATGGCTGAAGTTGAATGAAAAAAATTTCTAAGTCAGTTTTCTCATTGCCTTATTAAACTAGGAGGTGTTTAAATTTTTCACTTGTTTTTGTTTATTTTGGCAATCGAACTGGTTTTACTGCTTTCACTCTCGCGTTTCTCACTAAGTAGTTCTTCACTTTTCGATTGAGACATTACAATATCTTCTATGTTTGGCACATTACATTGAGCCGAAATCCCATTATATGATTTTCAATTATTGTTCCTTGATTTATTGATTTTACTGTCCTAAGTGCCATCTGGCAGGGAAAATTTAACTTAAATTTGGAACTTTTTAAAAAAATTGCCCTGTCACATGGATTTTCTGCTAGAATTGTTTTTTGTACTTCCTGTTATAAGATTTTGATTACTAACCATGCCATTCAAGGGGAGATTTCCCTATATGAACTACTAATTCTCACTAAAAATAAACATCACAGAAATGGATCAACTTGAAAGGTATAACTCGTACCCACCCCACATCTACTTACATTTAAAAAAAAAACGTTTGCAAGTTTAAAATCCATTTGGCAAATTGGCGATTTTAGTTAGAACGACAGATTCGGAAAGATCCCCTCACTTAAGATGCCTTGTCTGTTTTATGACCAAAAAAAAAAATTAACCGTGTCTCATTGAGCAGTGATGGCTCAGGCGATAGAGCGTTCGTTTTCCAATGAGGTGAACCGGGTTCGAATCCCAGCGATGGTTGGTCGATACGAATTCCGCATCCGGCTTGCACCAACTACAGTGCTGACGTGAAATATTCCTCAGTAATAGACGGATCATGGGTTAGAGTTCTCTTGCCGTCAGGCTAACTGTGGGAGGTTCTCGTGATCTTTCTCTCCGTGTGACGCAAATGGTGGTTAGTTCCATCAAAAGTCCTCCGCAAAGGCAAATTTCTCCTAATACTTGATCCAAGATCCCATGTCTTCTAGATTGGGTTCAAAATTACAAGGCTATGGAATGAAACATTGGTAGTCGTAAACCCAATATTGGGTTCAATGAAATCCGTTGAGTCGCAAAATCCTCCATGTTCCCATAGCAAATCAATACCTCTGGGAATACTGATCCTGGAGTTTCCCGGCAACGGCTGGTCAATACGGATTCTGCATCTGGCTTGCACCGACCACAGTGCTGACGTGAAATATCCTCAGTGGTAGACGGATCATGGGTTAGAGTCCCTTTGCCGTCATTGTAAACGTGGGGCGTTCTCGTGGTCTTCCTCTCCGTGTAACGCAAATGCTGGTTAGTTCCATCATAAAGTCCTCAGCGAAAGCAAATTTCTCTCAATACTTGATCCAAAAGTTCCCATGTTTTCTAGATTAGGTTCAAAATGACAAGGCTACGGAATTGAACATTAGTAGTCGTAACCCCAAAATTGGGTCGGCTGTTCAACGACGGTTACAAAATAAAAATAAAAAGCACGTCTTATTTTTAAATTAAGTATTACACATCCGCTCCATTATAACGTTGCCATTAAAATACGAAAGTTTTTTTAAAATGTTACTTAACATTTTCTTTCAGTATAATAAGTTCATGTAGTTTGTTTAGATCAGAAGGGGAATTAACTTAGCAATAATCACGAATTCACATAACAAACTTAACTTTTATTATTAAATATAACAGATTTGTAAAAGCGCAGGAAAAAGAAGGATAATGTTTTGATACACAGCAAACTCGTGCCTAGCTGATGAAAGAGCGCGACAACTGGTAGACGGTTTCAGCGTACCGTCTACCAGTTGTCGCGCCAGGACGGTTTCAGCGTTCTTACGATAGGTGCCGTTCGCCACAATATATTGCATTATTTTTTATGAACTTATATTTCTTTTTTCTTTTAGTGGAGTAATTCATGTGGGAAATGAGACATTTGTTATCCATCCATTCTATGGTGGTGATATGTCTGTGAGTAATCAAATTTAGTTTCTCTTCAACAAAAAATTTGTATCTTCTAAAAAATTTATTAAGTGATTTAGATATTTATTCAAACGTTAACGAATACTTTGTACAGTTTTTTTAAAACTTTAACAAATCTTTAAGACGTTTCTTTTTTCAATTTAAAAGTAGCTGTTGATATATTTTATCCATTTACAAATGCATCAGACAAATTTAATTCTAGCAGATATTTTTGTCATTTTATTATTTTTCTTTCAATTATTTTTTTAAAACTTTAACTTATGCTTTAGAATATTTTTTTATAATATTTGAAACGCATGTGTTTTAAAATTGTCTGCCGCATGAAATAAGGCCTTTTAATGAATAACAGGCTTCGAGTTTGACCATTTCTTAACATTTTATGCTCGGGAAAATAAAAGGATTTTATACTTTCAACTTGATGAATAACATTTCACCAAATTAGTAATTTTTTAAAGGTAACCTAATCTACATTTTTTAAAAATGTTTAATGTATTTTTCCAATTTTAAATTGAATAATTTTTTCCGACAAGATAAATTAAAAGTCTTGAAAGATTTAAAAGTGACTGGCTTGCAAATTATTGATTTAGTTTTATTTTCTTTGGATAAAAGAACTTAAAAATAACAGTTCGGAACAAAGCTTCTGATTTGTGAGTACTATTTCTTTTTTCTTTTTTTTTTTAAGCAGTTAAAATAATTTTTCAATATTTTATTTTCCAGCGCAAGCATCCTCACGTGCTTTTTCGATTCTTTCCCGAAAACAAGGGAAAGCATACTTGTGGTTAGTATTCCTCTATATCGATATCTATTTTTTTTTTAATTTCGTTTATTTATTGTAGTATTTATAGTACTTCTTTGTAAATATTAAGATATATTTTATTTATTTTGGCCTAAAATGGCTGCATATATTTTTGAATATTTTCCCAAATATATTAAAGATAATTTTTTTTTCTTTGAAAAAAATGCATTAATGCAAATGTAACAAACAGATTTATTTTTCCTGATATCTTTTTTTTAAATTTTAATAGCAGTAAATATTGCGGGTAGTATTCCTCAATACCGATGCTTATTAACATTATTTTATTTTATTTATTGCAGTATTTATAGATTCTTTGTAAATGTTAAGGTATTTTTATCCAGGGTGGTCCACAATGGCCGTATATATTTTCGGAAATATGCCCAAATATATTAAGGATGATAATTTCCTTTCTTTGAAAAAAAATGCATTTTAAAAACAACCGCAAATTCTCATATCTTTTTATTCTGATTTTAATATTTGATTATGAAAATTTCCAAAGAAAGCCTTATGTTTGTTTGTTTCGAGTTCATCATCATCTTCTATAACTCAACAGTCCTAGATAAACCCTGGCCTTCTCAAGAAGACGAGACTAGTCCTTCTTTCTGCGCTCCACAGCCATTCAATCTCCGGGGTTAATTCAGACAAAGTCACTTTAGAGGCAGTCCTCCCACCTCCATCTGGGTCTCCCTCTTCTTCTAATTCCTATTGGTTTCGCCAGAAAAAATTTTATTCGTCATTCGCTCATCATTCTGGCTCGTTTTATATTTTGGGACTTATGATACTTCAGGATGTTCTCTGAATATCCCGTCAAGTTCAGATGTAGTTTTCCTTCTCCAAACTCCGTTAGCACAAAAGCTACCAAAAAAAGAAACAGAGAATCTTCCTTGTGTGAGGTATCAATCTTCGTTAAACTGTTCTACCGTAAAGTGCACGTCTTCGCTCGCAGGTCGTGGGGCTACGAAAGCAGGGGGGGGGGGGGGNGGGGGGGGGGGGGGTCACAGTGCAGCTCTAGGTGAGACGTAAATAAATAAAGTATCGAATTTTAAAACTACGTTATTTTCATTACGTTTATACAACATTATTTTTTTCAGCCTTTACATTATAATAATTCTTTACTTTAACTGCGGATTGTATTTCTTGTATTTAGGGAATGTTAAGAGAATATCTTTCTTGTATTTAGGGAATGTTAAGAGAATGTTTCTTGTATTTAGAGAATGTTAAGAGAATATCTTTCTTGTATTTAGGGAATGTTAACAGAATGTTTTTCTTGTATTTAGGAAACACTGGTATGCACGAATGGGGATTCAAGCAGTTCAGAATCAGACCACCCACAAGAATTAAAGTAAGTTTACTAAACATTATGACAAATTAACAGTTATAAAGTTTTTAAAAAGTTCTTAAGGGTGCTTATTTTAGATTTTAGATTTTAAAAGCCCTTAAAGATGCTTTTTTCATTGGGTGTTTTTAAAAAGTGCTTAAGTGCTTAAAAGTGCCTTTTCGAAAATGAGATTTTTTTCTTCACTATGTCGATTTTCGCCACGTATTATTCAAAAGTGTACTTTTCACACTGTTCCTTCACTACCAACGCTTTCACAATTCATTTCGGCGTCCCGTTGGTCCATAGCGAATGAAAGCGCCCATCATTTTACATGTTTCATGCAATACTTGCGGGTTCACATGTGCATATACTGAGCTGTGTTCGGTGAGATTATTGCACTCTTATATGCAACTCTGCTGCATTTTGCTAGATATTCTCAAATTCAGGCTTCATTTTCCACCCTCTGATATCGAACCGAATAACCTCTTAATCCTTTTATAATGGCTAATATATTCAAGAAAAAGTGTTCTTTGTCAAAAATTGGTTATTTTATCATGATCATGTCAATTCTTTGAAAATTATTTTGCATTTTGTAATGTATGTAGGGATTAAAAATATTTTTGAGTGCTTAGAAAGTACTTAAAATGTTTTTTTTTTAAAGATTTGGCTACGCACCCTGAAAAAAAGACATGGATATTTATTTTGGGGAGTTATTTTGAAAAGAGCTGTTCTATGTTTCGAACTATAAGTTACATTAAAAAATATTGATACTTACTCTACATATATTTATTTGTATTTCGCTTACTTTATATATCTTTATTAATATTAAAGTTGATAGTTTTTTATTCTATAGAAAAATTTTATTAATAGCTTATTTGTGTATTATCGTAAATAATAAAAGTATTAAACTCGCTTTTTCAGAGGGACGTTCGTCAAGTCTATAAATTTATAGAATTGGCATTGGTTATAGATAAGGAGATGGTAAGTAATTGCTAATCAACCTGCTAATACCAGTATTATTAGTATTGTATTTAGTATTAGTTAAATTAGTATTAAAATAGTATTAGCAAGATTAAATTACATAGAATTTGTTATTTTAATGTAATGTTAAATAAATTTTTTAACTGTACCATTTCAAGACACTTTTCTCATTAATTTAGACCAAATAATTTTGATCAAATATGTCGTTATTTGAAGTACTAGTACCGTTTCTGAGAAAGGAGAAAAAGCAAATATTAATAAGGACAATTTGTACCGCGTTCAGGTAGAATTACTATGAAACTCTCAAAAAGAAAGAAGCTACTGCAGAAAAACCACCATTTTTTTTTAAATTTATTTATTTTTAAAAAATATTAATATTTATTTTATTATATAGGCTTATTTTTTTTTAATTTTTCATACTATTTGTACCCTTTTGACAAGCATATGTTTATAAAATATAAAACGATTTTAAAAAGCAAACATTGTATAACTTTTTTTAAACAAAAACTTGCTTAAATAGATTTCAAAGCTTTTGTTGTGCGACAGTTATTTAATCAATTTAGTTTAATAATTCAAATAAATTTTTAATTTAAATATATTTTGGTCAGTAATTCAAGTCTTTAAAAACCATTGGTGAGCATTTCGAGATATTTAAAAAATGAATTGAACTGTATTGTAAGTCAATAAAAGAAAAATACAAAATAAAGAAAAATACGAATAAAAGAATTATTTTGTAATTGAAGACTGAGAATTGATAAGTATTTTTAAATCGTAATAAAGTAACTGATGTGCATTTTAAAATAGTTCAAAATATAATAACTAAATATTTTAAATTATGATTTTTTTAAAAGTTTTTTTTCTTCTTATATTTATCAGCAGATGAAAAAAAGACGCCCTGTGAGACTTTTGTTTTAAAAAAAAATGTAATTAACACATCTTGGGTGTTGTTAATAAGTACGGACACCCAATATGTGTTATTTTATAAATACGGACACCCAATATGTGTCAATTAATAAGTACGGACTGTCGTTGCTGATACGACAAGTGAACCAGAATAACAGGAAACAAAAGACTAAATATTCTTTTTTGTTCGCTACAAATGGCCCCCATATTGCAGAAAGGTAGAAAAGCCATTAATACCATATTTTAGTCTTCAATTAATTTTTTTTTCCTTTTTTAATTTAAAAGATTTACATTTCTACTCTTTTCTTATGACAATATTTGTGTTTTAGGAGAAATTCAGTTAAAAGAAGTTCAAAATGAAGTGTAACAAGTGTCATTTATAAAATTATCAAGAAATGAAATAGTTTCATTTGATATAGTTTATTTTATCCACTATTAAAAATTTAGATATTCGTGTAAAAAAAATCTTTTTAATTTATATAATTTTTATAACTTTTTCAGTCCTTCTATATTTTTGTTTTATTAAACTGTTTTAGTTCGAAAGCAGGAACTCTTCAAGAGCTGAAGTTGTTAGCGATGCTATTCAAATAATTAACATCGTAGATTTAGTAAGTATATTTCGTACTATCAAAAGTAAAAGTTGCTCCAAGTTACTAATGCGCTTACGAAGTTTATTTTTAGATTTTTTTTTATGTTAAATAAAATATACGTTACTATGTTGGGGGATACTATAATAGGGAGAATATAATAGGCTTACTATAATAGGAAGATTTCGCAAATTTAAGTAAGCTTCCGTAGTTAAGGTTTTAATTAATCGCGCATACACACTTCTAGTGCGCATTCGTCGGTTCTGGTGAAATGTGCATGCACCCATGAAAAAATATATAACTTACATGAGAAAAAGTAAGAGATTCTGCAAAAATTCGAATGTTAAAAGTGGAATATGACCACAAAACCAAAACGTACATTTACAATGGACTATCTCTGCAAGGCTGTTACATACGACTCTAGATGCTTTGCTCTACGAAAAACTGGTTTTGAGAGCAGAAAAATTTGGTAGATTTTGATGAATTCGGAAATAAGGAATGATGATTTATTAGATGAATTATTTAGATTTGTGTCCGAAGAATGAAGAAATTTAGTTCATGCATGAGGTGCACAAATAACCATAACTAACAGTAGTTTGCTTTAAACTACACAGGTATGTTAGCCAGGGACCAATCAAGACAAATTGAGGCCCACCGAAATTTTCGGGCTCCTTACAAAATATTTTGAAATTAAATTACTGAAGAATAGTTCCAGTAATAACCTATTGAACTGCATGATTCAAGAGACACATTCCGAGAAATTTTGAAAGCAGATATTTGAATATTATTTTTCTAAGATAAAGTTTACGTATCGATAAATTAAGGCAAAATATAAAACAAAATGATGTTATGTCTAAATAAAAATAGTTTGGTGACACAAACAATTAAAATCAGTGATGTTTGCTAAAAGTCACTGATTAGCTGAATTTAAGGTCGATGTTCCCTAATGATTAAGTAAGAACAAATTGCTATTAACGACATATTTTAAAGTCAGGGATTCTAAATTTAACTTATCGTTATAAAAGAATATGTAGATAAACAAAAGTGTCGATATATGCCTTCATTTTTCTTAATAGTTAAAGTTAAAACTGAACTTTTTAAAATAAAATATTTATCGTGTCATTTTCACCAACTAGCATTTTTATAAGTTTAAAATGGTATTTTTTTTAATATAATAACCAAGAAATTTTTTTTTAACTATGTTTATGAACGGAAATAATGTGTTAATTACGTAAAGTTTGAAGGCTAATAACCAGAAAAAGTATAACTTATTTTTACAAAGAGAAAGATGCAAAGCTATCATATCTTTGCTTGCGATCTCCGAGATCTGTGGACACAGTGACGTCATGAGGAGGGAAATCTTAGCTTCAGCTCTAAGAGCGGAGTGAACTAGCCCTTCTATTCTCTTTAGCCCTGGTTTTTAGTTTGAAGGTCGGCTTAAACAGAAAGCAATATTTAATAGCAGCCGTAACAGCCAACATGATATAAAGATATCCAAAATTAAAGCAAGCATGAGCAATTTCTTCAAATCTTATCTGCAAGAACAAACGGGACCTAACGTAAAAGTGTGAAATCTGCCTGTTAAAAAATTCAGACATTCTTATTGTTCAGTATTTTCTAGAGTTTCTGATGGTAATGAGAAATTTGATCATCAATAAGGAAGGACATCTCAATATTTTTTCACTGGACACAGTGTTTTTTGAGGGATGTGCTTTACTTGCTTTGTAAAATAATACTAAGAAGTTTCTAAAAATTAAATATTGCTTTATTCGTCTTGTCTGAGAAAATTAGACTTTGTTTATAGAATTAATTTGATGTTTACATTTTTCTATTCTAGACATAACCGCATTAGTATCTGATTGACTTAGTTACAATTAATTTTTACGTACTTTGTTTCAGCTATAAACTTTGATGAAGCATTTTAAAATTAAAAATTTGGTGCGATTTTAATAAGTAAACATTTCATAATATACCTAAAAAATCCGCTTAGTTTTGAAACTGCAATTTGCCCAACCAACTACTGCACTCCAGTTAACCTAAAAGACTCATTGATGTCTAGGGGAATTTTTTTAGACTAACAAGTTGCTGTGGAAAAATCGAATTTCGAAATGAAAAACGTAAGCGTTGAACTCAGTAGCCTAGCAACAGTTTAAAAACTTTATTAAATCAATTGAACTTAAACAAAATTAGGAAAGAAGAAAACTTTTGTAGTGTACACTTTTGTGGAAGATTTTTTTTTCTTGCTGAAAACCTTATATTTAAATTCAGTATCAAATTTCAAGTGGCCGAGCGGTTAGCATGTCCGATTGCGAAGCCAATGGCTGTGAGTTCGAATCTCTTTCAGGTCATTCGCTTTGTTTGTTGTGTGTGTGAATATGGCCCATCTTATTAACGGGTATGTATTGCTCGCCTCCGTGACTTTTTTTCACATGTGCCTACTGGGTAATGTTAAATGAATAACACTTCCGGCATCCTCCGAGGTGAAAAATGAAAGTTCAGTACCTGCCGTTGAAAGAAAAGTTAGAAAAGTGTGAGATTGCGTTAGAAAAGCCCAATTCACTTCCCCCGGTATTATTTGGAAGAAAACACGATGAAAGCTATAATATAGCCTTTCTTAAATGTTAACTTTCTAACTTAACGACTGTCTTATTATTAGACTTCATCAACTTTGTCAAAGCTCTGAATTCAAATAAAAATAAATTGCTCTTTTCACAGTATTTCAAGCATGTGAATACAAGAGTATCAGTGGTATATGTAGAAACATGGGCCCATGGTGATCAAATTGACGTCATAGCAGATGTACGACAAACTTTACTCAACCTCTTAGACTACACATCGCGAAAATTATACAAAGTAGCCAAAGATGCAACACATCTTATTACGTAAGTATCCATTCTATTAACCTTTGAAACCATGGTTTTTTTTATCATCATTTTGGTTTTTTTTATCAACGTATCTTATTACGTAAGTACATTAATATCTGCCCACTTCATCAGCTTTTGCAACCATGAAATTAGGTTTTTTTTATCATTATTTTGGGGGCTTTTTTATCAACACATCTCATTATGTACGTAGATTAATATCGCATTTAAAGTACCCATTCCAACAGTCTTTGCAATCATGAATTTAGTTTTTTTCAATCAACACATCACATTACGTGAGTAGATTGATATTACACTTAAAGAACTCATTCCATCAGTCATTGCAACCATGAATTTGGTTCTTTCTTTTATCAACCCATCTCGTTAAGTAGATTAATATCACATTTAAAGTACCCATTCCATCAGTTATTGCAACCATGAATTTGGTTCTTTTTTTTATCAACCCATCTCGTTAAGTAGATTAATATCACATATAAAGCACTGATTCCATCAGTGCTCAACCATGAATTTGGTTCTTTCTTTTATCAACCCATCTCGTTAAGTAGATAATATCACATTTAAAGTACTCATTCCATCAGTCATTGCAACCATGAATTTGGTTCTTTCTTTTATCAACCCATCTCGTTAAGTAGATTAATATCACATTTAAAGTACTCATTCCATCAGTCATTGCAACCATGAATTTTTAATCGTAATTTTGGGATTTTCTTACATTTTTTTATCAACCCATCTCAGTACTCTGAATCTATGATTCCATTTTCTTAGGGGGAAACGATTCAGAGGAAGTGAAGTTGGAATGGCTGTTCCAGATAGTATTTGTACAGCTAAAGCTGTGGGCATTAGTGAGGTAAGAACTAATTATATCATTTAATAAAATATATATAATATGTATGTATAATATATATTTAATATATATAATATAAATATTTATAGTACAAAATATATATGTAATAACAGTGAAGGAAAAAGATAAACAATAATTATTTCCAATTTATGTATATGTGAAAGATTTTTTTTTCTATTTTTTCAGGACAATAACATCTATGAGCCTCAACTTGTCGCTAGTACCATCACACATATGCTAGGTCATAATTTAGGAATGGGGCATGACCATACAGACGGTACTGGTCAGGGTCCTGGTAAGTACAGTACAGTATGTATTTTGTAGCAAGCGTATTTGCAGATTCTAAAAGCATATAATTGAGCCAAAGAAATTTTAGAAGCTCTAATATTTTTTTTAAAGAAAAATGAGTTTTTGGTGTTACATTGTGTTCATCAATTGTAGGTCGGCGATTACACTTGGATGACAGATTTTTGTTCAGCCTAATTTTAGAGTTATTTGTATAAATTTTGACCAAAAAATCGCATCCAAAATGTCAGTTTCCACAGTTGAGATGAGGAAAATAGGGCGGCTTTAATGATCCGTTTATTCTCCGAAACGTGGCTGATTTATTACGATTTTTTTATGTGACTACTGAATGTGAATAAAAATGCGCATGCTCAAAACAAAATCCCTACATGTCGCCAAGTTTTGGCTGAATCTCACAAATGGTTCGAAAGTTAAGACTTTCATAATACTGTTCAATAACTGTTATTCTTTATGCATTCAAAGCTGGAGCTAAATTCTACATAAAATATTTGTTACTGTGAATGACCAAAATTGGTGTCTTTTTTTTATATATTAACCGTCGTCAAACAGCCTACCCAATTTTGGGTTTACGACCACTAATGTTCAACTCCGTAGTCTTGTAATTTTGAGCCAATCCAGAAGACAAGGAGACTCCTGGATCAGTATCCCCAAAGGTATTAATTTGTTATGGGAACATGGAGGACCTATCCATGTGGTTGTTTATTTCCACGGGTGAATGTTGACAATCCCACAGTCGCTTTGGTAAATGTCTGAAATATATATAGTAGGTCTAGTTAAATGAAGGGGCGGGCAAGGCGGGCGATCGTCCGAAGCACCAGGTTAGAGGACGATCGAACCAGACCCAGATTTTTGTTTTATATATTTTTTTTACTCTTTTAAAATTATTATGCTTGAAAAATATATTTCTAGGTTTTTTTCTAAATCATATTTTCTTAGGTTAAATTTCTCTGTAGTTAAAGTTCGTTACATATAAGTATTACTAAAGAAGAAAAGAAAAATGTGCTGCACAAAATTCATTTTTTGACAATTTAGTTTCCCGTTTGCCAGACATTTCGAGATCCACATCTCTTCTCTATACTAATCAACAAGAAAGGGGTCAGAGGGGATTTGCTTCAAGTTTCGTGTTTAAGATTAACATTGCTTTAAGAACAAGTATATCTGATCAGTACTCGATCCTATGATGTTTTTATAGGTACTCAAACTGACTATCATTTGATTAGTATTTGAACTCACGCTTATTTTTTCGTCTACTGAAACCACTATTTTTTAAATGTTACTCGAAACCGTCATTATTTTTATTAATTTTAGAGCCCACTCCTTTCTTCAGAACTTTAACTCACTATATTATGATCTATACTCAAGAACCTGTTATCATTTGATCAGTACACTTACTTACTACTTTTTTAACGGTACTCGAACCCAATATCATTTGATCAGAATTAGAAACCATAAATCTTTTTGATAAATACTGAAACTTGCGATTATTTAGTAGGCATCGTACCAACTATCATTTAGTCAAATCTCGAACTCACTATCACTTTATCGGTACTCGATTCCACTTAATTTTTATCTTTACTCAAACCCTCTACCATTTGATCAGTAATCGAATCCACAATATTTTGCAAGATACTTGAACCAACTACTCTTTAGACAGTTCTCAAACCCACTCTCATTTAATCGGTGCATGAACCCACTACATTTGACCAATTTCCTTCCTTTTGTTTCAAACTTAAACCCATTCTCTTATTATCGGTTCTCAAACCAGTTATTTTATCAGTACTTAAACCGACTCTTTTTTTTTTTAATCTAAACTCGAACTCACTATCATCTGAACTGATCATCTTTAGAAGCCATGTATTTGTTGATCAGTACTTGAACCACCGATGTTTTTAGAGGTATATTCGATCCAACTATCATTTCGTGAGTTCTCGAACCCACTTACTTTTTATCGATATTAGAACCCAGTATTTTTTAACGGTACTCAAACCGGCTACATTTTGATCAGTATAAGTATAATTTAAATTTATCTAAATTATGAATGTTAAAAATTTTGAAAATATTTAAGTATAATTTGCATTTAATATTATAAGCTGACAAATTCAAAGCATATTTAAAAACGTTCGTGGTAAAAAAAAGTATATTCACATATAAAATCTGCGTTATCGTTATAAATTTATAAACAGAAAAAAGAAATGTTTTATTGAAATGATAAAATCAATAATTTATATCAGTATGAAAAGCTGATTCATTTGAGAACTGAAGACTTCAGGATTGTTGGTTCTTTTTAACTTCAAATGGAAATTTTGAAACTTTTAAAATATATTTTGAAAATTTAAAATTTTTAAATATCGGTGAAAATATTACTATACTATAATAAGTTCAGGTTGTATCAGGGGTCTGTTCAGACATTTTGTGAAAGGTCCTGTTTTTGCAAAATTGTGAAAAAATTACTCGTAATTTGTGAATATAAAATAAACGATAAGTCACATTATTTTAACCTGAGTCCTGCTTTTATGAATTTGTGCAAATAGGGTCCGGTTATTGCAAAAACCTTTCTCAAGGAGTTTTTAAATTGTAAATAGATACAAGATTATGCTGTTTCTGTTTAGTTAATTGCTGTTTATTTTCAAAAATAAACGGCAATTGGTGCTTCTAAATTAGAGATGCAACATACAAATATTTTATATTTAGCCTATACTGCTGAACACAGAATATTCATTTCGGACGAATAATGGAAGAATCGTCTGCCGAAGACAAAACTTAATTCGTTTACATCCATCTTTCTTGTTTTCCCCACTGGGAAGGGTTTATTCGATTAACAAATTAATAATGAAGATAAACAACTTTGTGAAGGGTCCGATTAAAAGAAAAATCATTTTGTGAAGGGTTCGTTTTTATGAAAAGATATTTTGTGAAGGGTCCGTTAACGAACTCAAATTTCTTCTAAACAGACCCCTGTCTATGCACAGAATTTTGAAATACTTATCAAAAACCGCCATTTACATAAAAGGAGGGATATTATTAATATATAAAGGTTTTATGGATTAAGGCTTATATGGAGGGAGATTTCATGGATTGACGAGTTTTATAATAATAAATAATACCCTATCATCTCTTTCGCTGTGCATGCCAGATTTATTTAGAATAGCGTCTGCTGAACTTGAACACTTCAGACTCTTTTAGAATAAAATATTTTATTTATTAGCTAAATTCGAAATGAACGACTGTAATATATTCCGATGCGCATCTTAAATATTTATTTAGGATTGCTGATCTTGAAGTACATACACTTTTAAAATATTTTTTATAAGTTCAATTTAAAAGGAATAAATATTATTTTTGAAATTTATAGAGTTATATTTTAAAGATTGTATTCTAAAAGTTATACTAGTGCTTAAATTTCCAAAAAATCTAACAAACGTTTTTTCTTTAAAAGAAAACTTAACGTGAAGCCAATATTTTAAATCTACTATTGTAGTGAATGACATTTTGGTAGAGGAAAAAATCTTAATTCCTCTTACTTTTGATCTCTTTCGT
>NC_092212.1:89709851-89774716 GCF_043381705.1 Parasteatoda tepidariorum
CTTTAATGTCAAAAACAAAACTAGAAGAACATCATGTAGGACATCATGTATTTGTTTTCTCGGTGAAATGGATTTAAACTTACGGTTTGAATGAAGTTTGTTATAAATAAAAACTGCGCTTATTACATTTGAGATTAAGTTATTTCAAGTTTATGAGAATTGCGGCTAAAAGATCCTCTTTACAGCCGTTCGAAAATTAGTTTTTACTTTGAAGTGACCTTTGAAGCTAAATTTCTATAAAACTTTAATAAAAATCACACTTTTAATTACTAAACATAAAATTTCCAGTTAAATTACCAATTTTTAAGGCAGATACTATTCAGTCCAATCCCAATTATAATTTTACTCAAAAGTTCACTGTTGTACTCTTATACTTATTCTACTACTGAAGCAGCGAATTAGTGTTATGGTTAATGTTAAGATATGTTACGTGATTATTGAACAGTTAGTCATTATTTTGCTACTTCAGCAGCGAATAAGCATCATTAAAAGTTATAAATTTGTCATAGACAAAATGCAATTTATCTTTAATTTACCATGAGTAATTTGACTGGACTGAATAGCGTATTACCTCTACAAAATTAGCTACTTGCTAAAATAAATTTCTTATTTTGGTTTAAAATAACAGAGACAAGAACGAATTTTGTTGGTAATTTGTCTTATTAATTTTCACTTTAAACTGCAATTACACCACAATACTATAAAATCCTTGGATTTAAGCTAAATCAAAGACTAATTGCTTAGAAGTATTTATTTTAGAATTTTTTTAACTCATCTTAATGTAAGTATGTAGACTATTAAAAATGCTTCATTTTATAATTAAATTTAAAACTGTATTTAGGTTTTTACATTACTAGGCGGGAAATTAACTTAATTGGAAAAAATTATAGTTAAATCCATTTCTTTTTAATGACAAAAAATATAGTTCAATTTGAAAGTAAACAAATTTTATTTTTTTCAATGCCCTTTTATAGTTCTATAAATTTCGTATCTAACGATGAGGTTTTAAGTTCAGTTTCTGATGTACACAAAATCAGATACTTCTGAATTAAGTAGAACATTAAAGGTATTCTTAGTCTGTTTTGTGCATCGAGAAAAATACCAAAATCTTACAACCAAAAATACTTATAAAATTGCTCGAAACTTTATATTTAATTATTCATTGGATTCTTTTAGAATCGCATTCTTATTATCTTAAATTTGAATTGGTTTTTTAAAACACGCCAATAAAGAGTTGCATTCAATACATTTAGTTTGAAAGCACTGAATTTTGAAAAAATACTTTTTCACAGTAAAAATGCTAGTTTCTTCGAATTATTGGGTCAATCTAAATTTGGATAACTTTGGCAAAATTAACGCTTAGGTAAGAATTTCCAAAGACTAAGTGATCGCCCGATGTTTCTAATCATACTAGCCTGAATGATAACTTGAAATAGACAGTAAAATATCTAAGAATTAAAATCTTACAATTTTCCTGATAACTACATAAAACGTCCCACATCTTAATTAGAATTGAAATTTTGGCTAGGGAAAGATTTTTTCACTATTTTTGATATTCGGTGGTGAGGAAATCGACGTATCTGGAGATTATATCTACATGCCCGATAATTTTGTTAAAATAACTTTTGCATCTAACAGTATTTGCTTTAACCAATATTTATTTGAATGTTGTACATATAATAAAGAGTTGGCCGTGAAGGTTTGAAGAATCAATAGAAAATTAAAATTCATAAAAATCTGCTCTTTGGCATTCATAATATAGGAATATTACAGCCAAAATTTAAAGTAAATGTTTTTAATTACATCCTAATGTTTTTAAAAAAATTCTCAAGACTATTCATTAAAAGAAAGGAAAGTAACAAAGATCTTAAATATCTGTATCAGTCTAGTACAATGTGTAGGCAATTAATGTGAATTGAACAAACTTAAACAATCCGACAAAATTAAAAAGAGTTCTTGACCTGTATAGAGTCCTGTTTCAACTCGTTACATCTGGTACTCATTTTTATGTAGTAAACCATTTTGTGCAGATTCTAGTAGAAGATTTTTCTCTTTGCATCAGAGGCTCAGTTTCACGAAGTAAAGCATAGGTGAAGATTCCAATAGAAGTGGATAATTCTAAAAAGGAAACAAATTGTTAATTTCATAATTTGAGATAAACACAAATAGAAATTTCTTTTAAAAATTACTTAAATGTTACCTGAACAACAGTTTAACCCTGACGTTTACTCTTTTACGAAATGAATCTTAAAAATAAAACTTAAGGCTTCTTAAACAACCTGTCATTAAAATTGATGAGACTTAAATTTATGTCATTGTAAGAAAGAAAAAATTAAACACACGAAATGCAATTAAAGTACAATAATTACTATTTACTCAGAACTCTCCAAGGTATTACTTAGAAAAACCAATATTTACAGTTAATAAAAGTTTAACAGTTTAAGTTTGAGACCTAACTAGACTAATATATAGTATTTGAATCTGGGGTATCATGGTTTTATGTATATATACAATGGTACTTATATATAATTCTGTCTTCAGCCAGATTTTATTTAACTTTCTTTAAAAAAAATTTAGAGTTTTCTTTGTTATTTACTGAAATCTAACTTCAACTTTTAAATTTAGATTAGTGTCTTAAATTTAATAACTATTAAAGGTAATTTTATTTGAAGATTTGTCTTAACACTGTCGTTGTTTAATTTATCAAAGTAATTAAAAAACTACGCAGTTTTATTACAAAATTTCAAGTATATATATTTTTGAATTATAATATAGAAAATCTTTTATTCAAGTTTTTTCAAATATAAAAATTAGATAAAAGCTTGCCCGAAATTAAAAGAATGATAAAATCAAAACTTTGAAATTCTTTCGTTCAATGATTTATTTTATGACAAAAAAAAATGCTGTAAATATTCAATTTGCTTAAAAATTCACAGCCAGAAATAGAGTTTGCCGCTCAAGAACTTTACTAAACAAATCTTCCACAGAATATACAGCTAACATACACACCTTGATGCGATGTCCTTAAAGTCAGAATTCCTTCCTGGTTGAGTCTGTTAATCAAGAAACGGTTGATAGTCCCTTTCATCCTGTGAGATTCTCCGTTCAGCTATAGTCTGGCTTCGAATGATAGGTTAAAAAGCTCTTCTGAAAAAGATTAGAAAAGACTCAATAGCTTAAGATTGAAATTTAAAAATCTCTAAACTGTCTCTGCCGAAATTAGTGTTTAAAAGAAGTATTAAAGCAAAAGATTAAATCCTTATTATTTCCCTTAAAACTTGAACTCTTGATTTTGTAAATCAAGCTATGAATTATTGTATTATGCACTTTAAGAGTCTGTCCTCTCACAAAATAGCATTGCTGACCTATTATAACTAAAAAACACTTCAGGTAAACATTTTAAAACTACTTTAGAGAAAACCTGTGTAAGAATTTAATTTCCTGAACTAATAAAATATCATGTAAATTTTCAGAAATTACTTCAAGCCTTTTGATTTCATAAGAAGGTTCGCCTACTCTAGTTAAAATTTGTTAAACTGGAAATTGTATAGACTTTTAATGTTTATGATCGAATTTTAATTAATTTTTTGAATTAAAAATATTCTGCATATGCGCTGGGTCTTTCCTTTAGTTACAAATAGTTTTGTATAGCTAGAAGGCTTGTATTATGAGATGTGCAGGACTACAAACGCAAGACGATACGTTAATTGAGCAACTTTTGCATTACTAAAGTTTTAAAATGTTTCAAGCAAATACAAGAGATTGAAATACAAGACATTGAAAACAGCTTTTTATATTTACTTTCTATATTAAAGTAATTTTTCAAATATAAAAAAATAATTCTTCTACATATAAAATTTCATTAGCTTAATTTTCTACTAGTTTTGCTTTTAACATTAAAGTAGGGCTAGAACTAAATGCCAATCTGATTTTGTCTAAAATGGAATTTAGGCTTACGGTTTTAATGAAGTTTGTTATAAGTACTCTCAAATGTAATAAACGCAATTTGTAAGTTATTTTCAATTTGCGATTATTGCAACTAAAATATCCTTTTCATAGTCATTAGTAAATTAGCTTTTACTTTGAAGAACTCACTGTGACTTTTGTAACAAAATTCCTACAAAAATTTCGTCATTCAGATTGTTTTTAAATAAAATTGCCCGGTTAATTTACTAACTTTTCAATACAGTTTCTATTGAGCCCAATCATAATTTTACTTTTATTCAAAAAAGGAGTTTACTCTTATACTTATTCTACCACTGAAGCAGCGAATTAGTGTTATGGTTAATGTTAAGGTGTGTTACGTGATTACTGAACAGTTAGTCATTATTCTGTTTGAACTGAACAGTTAGTCATTATTTTGCTACTCCAGCAGCGAATAAGTATCATTAAAACTCATAAATTTGTCATAGACTTAAAATTTATCTTCAATTTACGTTAAGTACTTTGACTAGACTCAATAGCGCATTACCTTGACAAAATTAGCTACTTGCTAAAATAATTCTTTTATTTATTTTAGTTTAAAATTACGTTTAAAATTCCTGAGCCAAGTGCGCATTTTGTTGGCAATTTGCTTTATTAAATTTTACTTTCAACTGCAATTACACCACAACACTATAAAATCATTGGATTTAAGCTCAATCAAAACACGAAGAACCGTTAAGTGCTTATATTAGAATTGCTTTTATTAACTTATTTTAATGCAAATATAGACTATTAAAAATGTTTAATTATCTAATTAAGTTTGAAGCAAAAATCGTTTTTAGGTTTCTCCATTCGTATAGTCTCCATCCCTTCTGCGCTAGGAGGGACTTAAAAAAATGGTTTACAGCTAAATTAACAAAGTCCATTTATTTTTCATAACTAAAAATCAAGTTTAACATGAAAGTAAACAAATTGTATGTTTTATCAATGCCATATAACTGTTTAGAGATTTTTTCCATAAATTTCGTATCAAACGATGTGATTTTAAGAGCTTAGTTTGAAATACTCAAAATCAGATACTTGCGAATTATTAAATACAATTCTCAAGAGAGATTTTAACCAGTTTTATTCCAGATTTTATTCTTAGAAAATTGTTTGAAACGATAAGTCAGATTACAATCTTAAATTTCGTTAGTTATTAAATAACATTCACTACATTAAGAAAATTTGTTTTCCGTTCAATTTTGTTTATCAGTAAAGAACTACTTTAAATTCTTATATCTTACACAACTTCAAATATTTCTTAACTGTACTGAATTTTGTATACGTTTTGCACAAACGTAATACAAAAAGTTTATAAAATGGAACCAGGCAAAAATTTAGAAATTAGTTTTAAGAATTTCTCCCTTTTATCTTAAAGTTGAATCTCTTTAAAAACACGCGAATAAAGAGTTACAACGAATGTGTTTAGTTTGAAAGAGTTGAATTTTAAACACTTTCTTACAATAAGAATACTAGTTGCTTCTAATTATTGAGTCAATCTAAATTTAGATAAGTTGGGCAAAATTAACAGTTAGGTAAGAATTTCCAAAAACTAAGTGATCGCCCAATGTTTCCAATCAGACTAATCTGAATGATAACTTGAAATAGACAGTAAAATATCTAAGAGTTAAAATCTTACAATTTTCTAGATGACTACATAAAACGTTCAACATCTTACTTAGAGTTAAAAATTCGAGTAAGGAAAGACTTAAAAAAAAAAGGAAAGTAACATTAAAGATCTTAAATATCTGTATCAGTCTAATACAATGTGTAGGCAATTAATATGAAGTGTACAAACTAAAACAATTCCACAAAATATAACGAGTTCTTGACCTGTATAGAGTCCTTATTCAACTCTTTGCATCTGCTATTCATTTTCATGTAGTAAACCATTTTGTGCAGATTCTAGTAGAAGATTTTTCTCTTTGCATCCGAGACTCAGTTTCACGAAGTAAAGCATAGGTGAAGATTCCAATAGAAGTGGCTAATTCTAAAAAGTAAACAAATTGTCAATTTCAGGATTTGTGTTAAAACAAAAAGAAATTTCATGTAAAAATTACTTACATTTTACCTGAATAACAGTTTAAACCTGACGCAGACTAGTTACGAAATAAATCGTAAAAATGAAACAAATGGCTTCTTAAGCAACTTTTCACTAAAATTGATGAGACTTAAAAAATTTTCTAAGTCATTTTAAGAAAATTTCTAACTGACATGAAATGCAATTAAAGTTTAATAATCATTTAGAACTCTTCAAAGAGATTTCTTAGAAAAACCGATATTTACAATTAAGAAAAGTTTAACAATTCAAGTTTGAGACGTAAGACTTAATATATAGTATGCATTATAATACTTTAAGACTTCAAAATTACTAACAGAAACTCCAAATTCAGAAGACATAGTCAAACCGAACTTGAACAGGAACAGAATTTGACAATCACGGTTTTATATACACATTGATCGAGTACAAGGTAAAGCTTAAGGTTTCGCTTGCACAAAACAGTTGTGAAAACTTCTGTCTTTTGCCAGATTTTATTTAACTTTCTTTAAAAAATTTTAAAAGACTTTTCTTTATTATTTACAGAAATCTAACTAACTTTTAAATGTAGATCAATGTCTTAAATTTATTAAAAACTATCAAAAATAATTTTATTTTAAGATTTGTCTTAACCCTCAAGCTGCGTAATTTATTAAAAAGAATTGAAACATTACGCAGTTTTATTACATACTTTCAAGTATGTACATTTTAGAATTAAAACATACAAAAATCTTTCACTAAAGTATTTTTGAGATAAAAAATTAGATAAAAAGCCTATCAGAAGAAATGTGAGAATCATAAAAACAAAATTTTAAAAATCCTTGGTTCAATGATTTATTTTATGAAAAACATACTGTAAATATTCAATTTGCAGAGTAATAAGGAAATTTACTAGAAATTTACAGCCTGAAATTGAGTTTGCGCCTAAAGAACTTTACTAAACAAATATTTCACAGAATATAATACAGATAACATACACACCTTGATGCGATGTCCTTGACGACAGAATTCATTTCTGCTTGAGTCTGTTAATCAAGAAAAGGTTGATAGTTCTTTCCATACCGTTAAATTCTCCGTTCAGCAATGGTCAAGCTGCAATTAAACATAAACTATAATTACTGGTTCGTGAACAACTTATATTAGTGAATGAATGCAGTCAAAATGATATTTTTCATTAAAATGAAATTTTCAGTTTGAAATATTATTGTAAGCAATGTACAGATTTACTGTAGCCAGCGAACTAAACTATTTTGGTTGAAAGACAGAAGAAAAATTTATCTGCTAACAGAATATTTTATCAAGCAGATTGTTTTTAAATTCAAGATTTATTTTACAACATACGAAAAAAAAACTACCAAGTTCAATGAAATTTTCGTTTGAAGATTAAATCTAGCAACCAAGAGGGTGATCAAACTGAGCCATTACCTAGCATTGGAGAGTAATTTTATCTACTTTACCATTGAACAAAATTTAATAAAGTTCTCCTTAAACACCTTAGAAATTCTTTTTAAAACTTTCGTAGGAGCTTTTCAAATTATCTATCTNGAGGATGCCGTGTGTTGTAGATTTCCTGTAGCCAGCGCACTAAACTATTTTGGTTGGAAGACAGAAAAACAAATTTATCTGCTAACAGAATATTTTATAAAGCAGATTGTTTTTTAATTCAAGATTTATTTTACAACATACGAAAAAAAAAACTACCAAGTTAGATGAAATTTTCGTTTGAAGATTTAATCTAGCAACCAAGAGGGTGATCAAACTGATCCATTACCTAGCATTGGAGAGTAATTTTATCTATTTTACCATTGAACAAAATTTAATAAAGTTTTCCTTAAACACCTCTGTAAATCTTTTAAAAATTTTCGTAGGAACTTTTCAAATTATGTATCTTTAAGATTATGTATCTTTAAGAAGCATTTAACAAATCATAAACTAAGGATGCCTAGCAGATTTTTTGATCCGAGTAAGTTGCTTTTATAACATAATGGTCTAAATACGTTTCATTTTCTATGGCCTAAAATCACTTTGTATTGTTTCTTATGATTCAAATTCTTTCAGCTGTCAAGAGCATAATTAAGCAAATTGTATATTATATATAAATTAACAGTTCATTCTGTATCAATGTATGCATAATCATTTCTTAGAAATGTTTTGAAATGCTATGCGCATAAACACTTCGTAATAGTTAAGTTTCTTAATTATAAAGTAATTTTATCTTTTCATACAACAAAACATTTCATACACATCTAAAACTATACTTAAATCAGTTTTACAATTATTGAGCTGAAAATTACGATATTTACTTTAGTTAGTTGTTTAAAACTTTAAAAACGTGGTGTTAAAATAATGACAAGAGTGAGACATTTGGAACTAGCATTATGCCTTAGTTCTAAATAATCTAACCAAAAATTTAATAGTATAAAAATCAAAATTTCGGGCATTCATAAATCAATATATCGAAATCCAAGTTCACGAGATTTAAGAAATTGAGTGAAACTTGTTTCATTTGAAATTAAATAAATTTATTTAAAGTTATGAAGCTGTAGATACTCGTGGAACAACTTTTTTTTATTTAAAAATCAATTCACGCAAAAATTAATGAAACATAAAAATGAAAGTAAACTTATCTGTAAACATTTGTCAAACAACAGGAGATGTGTCCCACAAATGTGAGTCAGTGGCGTATTTAATGTTTGGGTGAAGAATGAGCGAGTGTTGTCTTTTTTATATGAGAGGGCGGGTGCTTGGGATCGCTTCCGTCTGTTTGTTTTTGTCACAAAAACCATTTTTTTCTCTTTTGCAGCCTCCATGACCGCAAAGGATTTTTTTAAATCTGTGATGGGTCCCGCAATGGACTGATCGTTCAGACACGGTTCTCAGCAGATCATCGAAGTCAAGCAACACTAGCTAAGCTACGGTCAGTGTGCAGATTTGTGACCACATGTAGCAGTCCGAGTAAGGTTCGAGGGCTTGCGGTATTGATTCTCACTAAGCTGTTCGACTTAAGCTCATAATGTGTTCGACTTCGCAGGTCGGCCGTTGACCCATCGAAGCGGGAATGCAATTCTCTCTACAGAGGATTATAATTGCAATGGCATGTCTTCTGATCATCTTCTGGGATGTTTCCCAGACTGTCGCCAATAGCCCATTGTGCAGCTCTCGTGTGGCGTAAATAAAATACCCACTTACCTACTTATCTCTGATGGTATTTTTTATCTAATGAGTGCCTAACAATATTTGATGTTCTCCAAAGGTGTTGGAACTGGTACACTTTATGTGTTGCTTGCGGCACTGCTCATTGAAAACAAGGCAATAAATCACTTCTTTTTTATCCTTTATTGCTGAATTTTCTTTATTCAACTTCTTTCACGATAATTCTATAATTTCAGCTCATCTCTCTCAAGATACAGAGGATAAAAGAGAGAAGTATATACATCCTCTTCATCAACTGAACTCTGTGACCGAGCGGGCTCTGTCGCGTAGAGATAGCGGGTTCAAGTCCCATCGTTCACCCTGGTGTCTTTGTGATGTCCTGATACGTACTATCTGTTCTTAAATTTGACAAATATCTTATAAGCCACTTCTGTTATGAGCAATATAGCAGTACTATTTTATTTGTCATTTTTGATCGTATCAAATACTCAATATTCTTACCAAACAAATACAGTCGAATCTAAAAACGTCATGTACCCACTATTGAGTTTAGTGATGCGTTCAAAATTGATACATCATACCCTCATGAATATTGAAGCATAAAAGTTTTAATATAATTTTGAACGAAGTAATTTTAGATGACAAAATTCGCAATTGGGAACAAAATCATTCGAATGTTTTTTGAAAAATTAAAATTTCAAATTAAGGTTGTTGTTTTTTTTTTAAATTTCCTATCTGAATTCGGCTATTTGAACATTATTCGAACACACTATCGTTTTAATACNGACGTAAGTGAACTACTACTACTACTTCAAAGGGAAGTAGCGTTGTATGAGATCGCAAGTTAACTAGACACACCGGGATGCGTCCTGGTGGGGGAGTCCATCTCTGCATTGTTTTATTCCTCCCACAGTGGTAATGATTGTAAGATCGCCGAAGTCTTGCATTTCTTGCAGTGGTTAGTGAGAGGGAGGGTGACAATTTTAATCAGCCCGTGAAGGGACAGAGGGTGTGTCCAATCGGTCCTCGTTGAACTGTTTCACAGTAAAGTACTCGATTGCAACAAGCTTAAAGATATTTTGCCAAACTTTTGGATAATTTAAGTATTTTGCTAACAGTCTCAGTACAAGTATTTCGCATTCTTTTAGCAAAGTAAAATCCACCGAAAACCTATTTAAGATGCACAAAGGCACAAGTGAGTTTTATAGCAATGATTTTCTATCGAAAATTAAACCTATAGACAATTGATTTTGAAGATTCTATTTGCTTTTGCTGAACAACGAAGTAAATACGTTTTAATGTTCGTATATTTCTTTGTCAGAAAATACTACAATGATAAAAAATATTACTTTTAATAAATATTTATATTAGAATACTTGAGGTAATATTCTCATTCATTAAACTGACGGATTTCATTTTTTGATTTTAATCGTGTATTTCTTAAATCAACATTCTGGGGTTTGATATAGATTTTATATTTTTCTGGTTGTAATATTGTAATTTTAAAATGTAAAAAGCAATTTTATGCAGCATTATGGCTGCACCAGAGAGGCAATTTAAAAGGTCTATTTTTAAAGATAACTTTTTCAAAATTGAGCACTGGTTAAGGGGCATTGCCCGGTATACATTTGCCCAGCATACAATATACTAACGGTTTTTGAAGGACAAGTGCCCAGTATGCATTCAACTCCGAACACTGGTGTTTCTCCTAATCTATCCTCAGCAGTTACTTAAATTTCGAAAAAGTATAATAATATCAACGAAAAAATTTATATCAAATCAGATATTACAAATATTTTGGACATTCACCAAAGCGACTATGTGATTGTTGACGTTCATTGGAGAAAGTCGACATTGTCTTGATTTCAGTCATTCACAGTGACATATATACAAAAGAAAAGTAAGAACCGGTTAATGAATATTGTAATTTTTTTCTTTCAGAGGATTGTAAGTGTCAAGATTGGTGGAGTTGCATAATGTCTCAAAATATACTGTAAGCCAATTATTATTTTATTTCTATAATTAATATTCTAGAAAATCATATGTCGATGTTTAATAAGCTATGCGAATCAGAAATTACTACCTAAAATTACTGATACGTGTATTGAATTTATTTCTTTTCATTAAAAAATTTAAAAATCATCATATTCATCATAATAATTATTCATCATAAAAAATTTAAAAACAAAATCAACAGATAATTTTGCAACTTGAAATTATTTAAAACATTGAAATAACATAACATAAGTTAATACATGATCTTTAAATAAAAATGAATTTTTTGCATATGTATTTTTGGTAAAAACAAACTATATATATGTATGGGTGATTCTCACGAAATATAACAATTTACAGTCACTTGCTAAGATTTAATAGTAAACTACTAAAAGAGCTTTTTTTTAAAAAAATTTAATAAATAGCATTGTTGTTAGCATTTTAAAATAACCTTGTACTAGCATCGACTGTTTTCTATATTTAAAAAATTCAATTGAATTTCAAAATTCCATGTTTCTGGAAAGTCACAAACAATGTTTCCAATAATAATTAGCTTCAAAACTTCCTATAAATTTTTGAATATCTAGTTTTATCTCAACCGGTTTCTAGATTATACGCAGAGGGTATTATTCACAAAAACTGCGTTTAAAATAATTTTTTCTGTCAATAATTTGTTTGTCACAAGAAAATCTGTTATTTTCCGGGCTACTTTTATTTAGTGGTTTATAACCAAAATAGATAGAGCCAGCAATCAATATCTTATGTTAATAGATTGATTAGATACCCTCCTATATGAACACGTCTTATTTCATGAATAAAGAACCAACTTTCTGGTTCAAAATCTACTTCAAAAAAGTTTTCAAGGTGAGTAGGTTTTTGTGTTGTCATTTTCCTGGCTTCTTGAAATCATTAATAACATAAACTACATAGATTTATCTGAGTTATTTCAAATAATCCTGTTGTTTTCTGCAGAAAATAAACGTCTTAGGCCAAAATATTAAATTAAAGTTATATGCTATAAAATGGCGAATTTGTCATTATCCTGGCTTATGAATGCCAGGACATTGAAGTGTTACCAGAAATTTTTTATAACTGCTAATACTGTGAAGAGATAAAGCAAATTATAACCTAATACTAAGTTTATGTATGATTGTAATAAGATTGAATGTAATCAAAGTTATTTATTTATTTAATGATTAATTATTTTACACAATTTTATTCTGTACATATCAGCAACAAGAAATGTCTTGATTCTTTCTACAGTAGATTAAAGAATTAATTTAAGTTTTTCATACTCCATCTAACATAGAGGCTCAGGTTTTGTTACTTACTAATAGCTTAAAATGACTGTTTTTTCAAACTTGTAAGCTGATATGTCATTTTCCTGGCATTCAAAATGTGGTAAATGTCAATAAACTACACGGCTGTCTGTAAAATATTAATAAATGTAACTAAATAAATATACAAAGAAATATTTAGATTGTTTTGATGACTGTAAATTTGAAGAAAATTTTGTGGTCCGAATTGTCAAGTTTCCTAAGAATCACCCATATAACAGGTACCCTGTTGAACTATTATATTTCATTCTTTTTCTCACTCGGTTTTTTTGTGCTGGACGAGACATGCCGAACCTACAGTTTTATGTTCAATGTTGCATTTATAATCCTCCATCAACTGTTATATAGTATGTTGTAGATATCGTTGTATATTTGCAGTGTTCTTGAATTTTTTTAAATGCAATTCCGTCATTGACATGCATGCCGCTATATGGCACGAGATATGCATTTCGGTGACACGCAAATGTTCATGTTAAATTATTATTTTTAATTAGGTACCGGCATTCCAAGAATATCACAATACCTACACGTGTGACCCATGATGTCAGTGCCAGCTGATAAGCAAAATGGCGTGTTAAAATTCAGCTAAGAGGATGGGAAAAGGGCCGTTAACGGCCTCTGGCGCTCAGATAAATTTTGATGATGATGATGAAAGTTGAGCTAAGTTTCTCCTCATAAGTTAGAATGTTAATTAACGTGAAGTTAATTAAATACACTCCGTATCACACACGGACTTTGTTGAAATATAATTCTTTCTCGTCTGCGTCTTTCATTTAACTTGGATTTATTAGTTGTTATATATTTTATTGTTATCGTGTTATATTTTTGTGTACGTGTACCTGGCAACTTCGATGCGTAATTAGTTTATGTTCTAAATGGCTTCTTGCCTGTCTTTGTGCTAAGTAAGAAATATATAGTGAAAGAATATAAAATGAGTCACCCAAGAGAATTGATATTTCTAGGGCTTCTGGAAACATAATGAAAAGAACAGTTGCTAATGTAAACAAAAACCCACGTTTCAACTCCCTATCAGGTGCAAGATACCAACACTACTTCAATTGCAGGTGTCCGATTACATTCATTGAAAAAAACTCCAATACTTTCAAAAGCGGGAAACATAGACCCTAGTGTACATAGTGACATAGACTCCTCAACAATGAAGGCCGATGTCGTCATAAGCTTTATCTTGAAAAGTATGGGTGTTTTAAAGATAGGCTCCAAGCTAAATTTATAATTTAAAAACTTGTCACGTGTTTTCGTCTATAAATTGTAAGACTATATTTCTGGTTTAAGCCAAGTTAATAACTAAACAGCAAAATTTTCTACATAAAGTAATTCTGTGGTTTGATATAAAAATTTTGACTTACAGACTGAATTTTAAAAATAAATACCGCACGCGGAACGCCGAAAAATATTTTATTGTCCTTTAACTGACATTCTATACAATAGAGTGTAAACACAGATACTCTCATTTTATTGCTCATATCTTAATATCGTTTCGTTCGACACCTCAATTTCTCATGCACTATGATTCTTCATTAACACCAATCGCGGTTCTTTAACTGCTGTGTAAACAGGGGTGTCAGTTTTGCAAAAATAAGGGATTGAAAACGAATCATAGTTTTTTTCTTTTTATCGCTAAAAAGGCATTCAGAGAATTTCTTTTTAATCGCCAGAAAATCCGTCTTTTGAAGAACTGAATCTGTGATGTCTTTAATTAAATTCCTACTTATTAGTTCACACTGTCTCTATATCTTGTTCAAATTTTTAATCATTAATAAAATACTTTTTTTATGCATTCACTCTCAAGTTCAAATACGTTTTTTTTAAACTTGTAGCAGAACACTTGATACAGTTTTTTCTAATATGAATTCATTATATAAATTTAATAAATTAATTTTAGTTTTTTTATTGGAGAAAAAATTGTTATTATTTAATAAAAATCAAGCAAATTTTTCTTTGTTAGGACTTTATATTACTTGTTTGTTTCAGAGGTGAGAGTAAAATCCAACCCTATCATTTCTCGTCATGCAGTTTGCAAGATTACATCAGGGCACTCCGAGTGGGACATGGAATATGCCTTTTCAACAAACCCAATCAGGTGATTTTATTGTTGATGATGATGAAAATCAGTAGATATTTTAAAGAACAAACAATATCTTCAAAATATCTTAAGATATGTGAAAAAACATCTGCAGAAAATCCAATTATTTATTTCAATAGTATCTTGAAATAATTCAAATGATTCTCTCCATAACATTTCTTTGAAATAATTTGAATTATTCTTTTAAAAGCGTCTTAATAAAATAATTGAAATAATTCTCTCCGTAAAAAATGCTATTGAAATAATTTCAATTAATCTTTCAATAGGAAGCTATTGAAAAAAATATCAATTATTCCTTCAATAGCCAGTTATTGAAATAATTCGAACCTTAGAGTGGTAGTGAAATAACTTCAGTTATTCCTTCAATTGCGTCTTAATAAAATAATTGAAATAATTCTCTCGGTAAAACATGCTATTGAAATAATTTCAATTAATCTTTCAATAGGAAGTTATTGAAAAAATATCAATTATTCCTTCAATAGCCAGTTATTGAAATAATTCGAACCGTAGAGTGGTAGTGAAATAACTTCAGTTATTCTTTCATTATTCTTTCAATTGCGTCTTATAAAATAATTGAAATTAATCTTTCCATAGAATGTTATTAAAATAGCTTCAATTATTCTTTAAATAGCGTGCTATTAAAATATTTCAAGCAATTCTCTCCAAAGCACATATTATTGAAATAATTTCCATTATTCTTTCAATTACATGTTATTGAAATAATTTAAATTATTCTTTCAATTACATGTTATTGAAATAATTTAAATTATTCTTTCACTAGGCAGTTATTGAAATAATTTCAATTATTCTTTCAATAGGCAGTTATTGAAATTTCAATTATTCTTTCAATAGCATGTTGTTAGAATAATTTCAATTTGTCAATGATTAGCATGTTATTGATATAATTTTGTTTACAGCTTGAAGATTTTCGTACTTGTGGTAATGGAGTTATTGAAGACGGAGAACAGTGTGATTGTGGTAGCATAGAAGTGAATATCATGTTCTCTAGCCTATACATAACACTTTAAATTGATTAGTAGGCGTTGGTCACTCATAAAATTGATTTATTTATTCTTAGGAGTGCCTCCAGAGCGATCCCTGTTGTGATCCAATCACGTGCAAGCTGCGAGTAGAAGCTGAATGCTCAGCTGGACCTTGCTGTGAAAATTGCAAAGTAAGTATAGTTTGTCTAAAGCTTGAACTCCCCTATCCATTCGTCTGGTGGTGACTATGGTAAAGAGCTGTTTCAAGTTGGGGTGTGGAGTCACTGTTTAGGACAGGTTTTGGATCGGCTAAAGAAAGCGAATCTTTTTCTTCGGTCTACTGAGTCAGACCTAGAGTGAAGAGAAGCTAAACTCCCTGAAATGTGCTATTCTTGCTTCCATTATAGCAGAAGGCCTGAGATTTTGTGGCGGGGGTTGTTCTTACCGTAAACGAACTATCGCAGTTTATCAGAGCTTATTTATTTTTGAAACTATGATTATCCTTCTTAACTACATTTCTATTTATTTGGGGGTTTTTTTCAACATGTGAGGGAAGGAAATCTTGATTTTGAATTTTATTTTATTTTTACTTTATTACCATTATTGAACAACCGACCCAATTTTTTGGTTTACAAAAACTAATGTTCTACTTACCCTTGCAATTTTGAACCCAGTCCAGAAGACAAGGAAATTCCTGGATCAAGTATTGTGAGAAATTTGCCTTCGGGGAGGACTTTTTGATGGAACTAACCCGAACATGGAGAGGAAGACCACGACAACCTTCCACGGTTAGCCTCACGGCAAGGGGACTCTAACCCATCCGTCTACCACTGAAGATATTTCACGTCAGCACTGTGATCGATGCAAGCCAAATGCGGAATTCGTATCGACCAACCATCCCCGGGATTCGAACCTGGTTCACCTCATTTGAAGGCGAAAGCTCTCGATCACAGCTCAGATTACCTGTAACTCTTAAGAGGAGGCAATACCAAAAAATATAGAAAGGAGAAAAATTCCTGAATACGTGGCTATCGCCGTAAACTGCTCGGCGCGGTTCGCTATACCAGAAAAACAACTTACAGTATGAATAACATACTCAGGTTTAGCAGAGCGTTTTGTCATATTAAGATCTAGCTCGTGCGCATAAGAAGCGAAGTGACAATCAGGAGTTGAACATTCTTACATGCATGCCGCCGTTTTATTCTTTCTTTCGATACCAAAATGTGTAGGCAGATTTGATTAACATGGATGACGTAAATGCATTCTCAAATAAATATCTAAATTTTAGTAGAATAGTAAATTTTTAACATTAGTGTAAAGAACAAACTAACAATAAATAAAAACTTTTCTTCCTCACCTCGATCCCTGTATTGGTTAGGAGGAGAGAAGGGTGCAAACCCGTTTATAGAATATCTGCTGTTGTTTTTTAATTCCTACTGTTAGTTCACACACTATATCTTGTTTAAATTTTTAATCGTTCATAAAATACTTTTTATTCAATCATTCAAGTTCAAATAAATTTTTTTAAACTTGTAATGAATGACACTTGATGTTAATACAGTTTTTCAACTATTAATTCATTCATCAAGTGGGAATTGATTTTTTAAAAAAAAATTTTTTTTGTTCTTCATTGAAAATGTCGATTCAACTAAAACGAAATGTACATTAAAGGCGATAATTACAAAAAAAAACCTGCATAAAGCATCAAAACCTTTTTTTTTTTCAGTTGCGACCTGCTGGACATCTGTGTCGTCCTGCCTTGACCGAGTGTGATANCGTTTCAATACGCAGGGAAGCCTGAATGGAAACTGTGGGACAGATGGTCACGGAGGATATATCAAATGTTCCGAAGAGTAAGTCTTATATATCTATGAGTTATAACTATAGTAGGTGCATGGCGACTTCACCAATGTTTATTTAAAAAAAAACTAAGAAACAATGTGTTCAACATCATTTTTCACCGTAGTTTGTGAGCAGTGTACAGTATTTTATGTGCAAAAATACTCATAATGATAAACACTTTTTTGCAACCAAATATGCCAAATTAGCCTTTATGAAAGCAGTAACTGGGGAAGGAGATTTAACTTTGAACTGTACAAGATTTATAAACAACCCGATATTATTAAATACATTAAAATTAATAGAATGAATAGGATGACCCACGTGATTCGAATGAGTAATGACGATACAATGAAAAAGATGCTGTTTTTTGGAGCCACTGGAACAAGAAAACGGGGAAAGCCATGGTAGAGACGGGCTGACTCGTTGGAGTCTGATTTTCTTGCAATTAATGAAAAGAATTAGAGATCAAAGATAAATTGGAAGTCTTTGTGTAGAAATCTTCAGAGGAAGACATTGGCCCACATTTAGCTGTCTGGCCAACTATGATGATGAATGAAGAGAACTGGAGATCAAAGATAAATTGGAAGTCGTTGTGGAGAAATCTGCAGAGGATGGCATTGACCCACATTGGGCTATCTGGCCAACTATGATGATGAATGAAAAGAATTGGAGATCAAAGATAAATCGGAAGTAGTTATGGAGAAATCTGTAGGGGAAGGCATTGGCCCACATTGGGCTGTCTGGCCAACTATGATGATGATGATGTTTTTTCAGAATATTAGTTGTCGAGGGTATATAAATGGTGAAACAGTGTGACACATGGTGAAACATTTAAGAAAATGGAGTTATGCGAAGCATGATTTGCTGTGGTTTGCTTAGCGGAAAGCCTATTTAGTCCTAAAATTTTGATTGCGCCCTTCGTGGTCTGAGGGTGATTATGGTCAAAAAAGGCATTAAAAATAAACATAAAAGATTTTTCAACCTAACTCTTATGATCTTGACTGCCTTATCTGACTTCTTTTTTAAGAAATGCGAAATTGCATAGCCATAAATAGCTTTCAATTGCTCAGCAATGTTCAACGTATTGCTTAACTTAGAAAAATCGTCGTTCTTATAGCTTAGTTGTTGTCGTAAGGCATTGTTTTGCATTCTAAGATTTCGTATAGAGCTTCATTAGTCGTATAAGCGCTCTATTTTTAAAAACTCTTCAACTAGTTTGATGTCTTTAAAAGTATTCTTTTCTACTCAAATGGCGCAAAATTAAATTCTTTAATGAAAATTTTGCCTATTTTATGTGAAAATTGTTTGTTTTTGATCGAAACATCTTGGGAATTTTGACCCTATTTTGATAGTTTTTTATTTCTATATATGAAAGTTGAGCTCCATGTTTGTGAATGTGCTTCACTAGCGTAACTCTTCATAAAGGAAGTATACTTTCTTCTAAATTCATTAATTGTCAACGGGAAGGATATTTCCCACTTATGATTAATGCGACCATCTCTCGAGAACTTCAGAAAATATAAGAAAAAAATACTAATTATGAGAGCTTTGTTTACATAAATGGGACGTCAAGGAATGAGGTATTTCCTTTTGCGAATTTTGTGTTCATTCATTTAATCATATCTCATGGAGTTTATTTGTAGTTATGAACCTCGGTTATAATTCGGTATATTCGGTAATCATTCGATAAATTCGGTTATAATTCGACAAATTCAGATATAGTTCGGTAAATTCAGTTCTTTATAAATGCAGTTTAAGTTTATGGATGATTTGATACAGAAGATGAAAATTTAAAATTTCGGAATGGGGAAAAGGTTTTTTTTCCTTGCTCCCTTACTTCGCTAATCCTGCTCACCTCCTTAATCAGGGTGCGTAGCTATTTTTAAAAAGGGTTTAATTTTCTATCTTTTAAAAAAATATTGTTTCTTTACGATATCGATTGTCGTTATAAATTAGAAAAAATGCATGATTTTCTCAGCAATAGTTATCAGAAACTAGTTATTTAACATGATTATGCGAAGTTTTTGAAAATGTTTTCGAATTTCATTGATTTTATGTTTATAAATTAAGAACTTTAAACGATAGAAAAAAAAAAATTTTTATTACTGCACAGATCCTAATCATGATTTTTTTTTTTTATAAAAATGGTTGAAAATATTTTTGAGTGCTTAAAAAGTACTTAAAAGGAGCTTATTTTTTGTTGAAAAATCTGGCTACGCACCCTGTTAATTGCTTCGGCACCTCATGGAGCCAGCTATTGGTTGAGCAGGAGAAGATATTCGATGTTCTCAGGCGACGGAGTGTTTTGGCTTTCCTTCAGCATGGAGAGGAGTAACAACAAAATTTATAAAATTCTCGCTGCTATAAAGAATTCTCTTAAGATTTTTGGTTATAAAGCCAAATAAATTTCTTTTTTAATTCTTTATTCTTAAAGCCAAATAAATTTCTTTTTTTATTATAAATCTCTATGAATAGTACAATTATCATCATTAAAATACCAAAAATATTTAAACATAAGCTTACTAGAAAAAAAAATTGTGTTGTGATATTTTAAAAATCAGTTAACTTTTTTTTGTAACCATAGTGTCCCCTTGATTTGTATAAGAAAAATGCGAGCCCCTGCAATAAAGGAGAAGGCTTCTGCTTTCACGGCGACTGTCCCGCCCCTGATACTCAGTGTGAATATCTCTGGGGCTTTGGTAAGTCCTTCACGCTTTTTCTTTTTTATTCTTTTTTCAGACTGCGTATGGTTTTATTTATTTTATTTTGTAACCGTCGTTGCACAGCCGATCCAATTTTTGGATTCAAGACTACTAATGTTCAACGCTGTAACCTTGCAATTTGGAACCCAATCCAGAAGACGAGGAAACTCCTGGATAAGTACCCCCAGAGGTATGATTTGTTATGGGAACATCGAGTACCTTCGGACTCGACAGATTGAACGTCACTACCATTCTGTCACCATTTACTTAGTTTTGAAATTTTGAACCCGATCCAGAAGACAAGAGAACTACTGGACCAAGCATTGGGAGAAATTGGCCTTCGTGGAGGTCTTGATGGAATTAACCCGCATTTGCGTTGCATGGAGAGAAAACCCACGAAAACCTCCCATGGTTAGCCTGACGGCAAGGGAACTCTAACCCATAATCCCTCTACCACTGATGATATTTTGTGTCAGAAATAGGGTCGGTGCGAGCTGGGTGAGGATTTCAAATCGATTCCAGGGTCAAACCTGGGTCACCTAGAGCGCTCTATCTCCTGAACCACCACGGCTCAATGTTTTTAACTTACCGATTTTTGCAAAATCTCTTATTTTTCCCTTACGTAAGTTTGATATTTTTTCACGGGTGCATTTCACCAGACCTGGAGCATGCGCACTATAAGGGGGTGCCTTTTACATATAACTACTTAATCGAAACTTGCAGAGTTAAAAGTTTTTTAACGAATTTGAACACGCAAACAAAAAGTCTCCAATTTTATATATTAACCCTGATATTCCTGTGACGCATTTTAATTCACAATGTTTACTTATAAAGCATTTGAAAAAAGAAAGTACAAAAATATTATGGCTTATAAAGAGATGAGAAATACTGTAATAATTCTTTTTTTACTAAAAATCATTATGATTGTCATTTGAATAAGGAAATTTACAGGCATAAATTTTTGACTTATTTACATAGGATTTTAAAAGAATGACCATACTTTGGAAAACAACGAAGCTTTGCTTTTACATAAATATGTTGTTTTTTCATAACAAATATACACTTTACTCAAAACAATTTCTTCTTTTTTTTTGTTATGCAGAGATTTTGCTATTTTAGCACGATTGTGATTCATAAATGATTTGCCCCATTAATGCATGTTTTTAATGCCTCAATACTCGTGCGATGATTTGCATTAACCTTTGCCTCTTGCAATTCTGATCTGAAAATTATGTCGGAAAAATTTTACTGCCACCCGATTTGAATTGCTTTGGTCTGCTTGCGACGGAGCTCCGTCTTGTTGGAATGTCTACACACTGTTCTTGAATCATTTTTTCAAAAGTTATTCAGAGTGGTTCGTTTTTTTTTTGGCCCACTGTACATACATACCGGAAGCTCAGTGTCTCAGTGGTGGCGCTTCGATCTCTCGCGTCACAGATCCTGGGTTCGATCCTCGGCAGGGCACGGTTGACTCAGCCTTTCATCCTTTCAGTGGCTCGATAAAGTGAGTACCAATCATACTTGGGAACTAAACACTGGGGTTTCCGAGTTCGGCTGACTACCTAATCGGAACATCCGTTCCTGCACCACGGAGCACAAGGTCAAGAAAACTGAGATGGGCACAGTAGTCCTTGGCCCTCTAGCAGTAGTACCTTCAAATATTTTATGTCCAATCGTACCTAAATGTTTACTGTATTTCATTTGATACTGCTAGTTTGTAGTAGCTATTTTGATTGCTTGTAATCATTACCGATTTGTAAGTAGTTAATGTTTTGTGTGTCCACCACCAGGTGCTGTCGTATCGGAGAAGGAGTGTTTTGTCCGTTTCAATACGCAGGGAAGCCTGAATGGAAACTGTGGGACAGATGGTCACGGAGGATATATCAAATGTTCCGAAGAGTAAGTCTTCCTTCCCTAGATTCAACCTTAAAATAATCTCTTTCACGTTGATACTGGTCTCTACAACTACTGAACCGATTTTAAGGATATGTACATACATTGATACGATACAAAACAAATAAACATTCAACAATTGTAATACACACTCGTGACACTCGTTGGAGTCGGAAGGTATGAAGCATCGGTTGCAGAATAAACAAGACAAAAATGGGTTTATAGGGGGTAGGGTCCCCTCTTACAGATATGCAGTCCTTTCGGCGTGATTTCATAGTTGAAATAAGGCAGTTAATCATTTCCTGTTGCAATTGGCCTATTTCATACCTTCTGACTCCAACGAGAGTTACGCGCGATCACGAGTGTGCATTACAATTGTTGAATGGTTATTTGTTTTGTATTGTATCAATGTACGTACATATCAAATGTCAATAAAATCGGTCCAGTAGTTCTAGAGATAATAGACCCAGTCTGCAAATTCTCTTAATTACTTACTCCAGTGGTATTTCGACATTAAAATAAACATCCAGAGTAGGCAACTCTTACCCAATGATCATAGAACTTCTAGTAAAATGCAAGTAAAAGGAATGAAATAGTTTTCGACACTATCGATAACACTGAATATTGATTTCAATAGTAAACTGTAATGAAAGGAAATAGGGGGTCATTTTAAATATGTGGTCAACAAAAGGTGCATTCTTTTTAAATATGCCGCAGAGCTCTTAATAATAGCGGAATATTTTTTTTTAAGTCACCGACAACTCTGCTATGGTTCGTCTATAGAAAGAACTCCCCTCGCCATGAAGTCTGAAGCCGTCTGTTGCTATGGAAACAAGAAATAGCGCATTTTAAAGAGGGGAGTCCCTTTCTCTCATCCGCCCGAGCCAAAACCTATCCCAAAATAATGATCCAACATCTCTACTTGAAATAGTAAAATCTCGTAACCATAGTCACCACCACTATTCCACCAGACCAGCGGTCAGTGGAGTTTTTTATATAGACAAACTGTAGTGGTCGCCTGATGGTAAGTTCATCATAAACCATTATACTTTTTGATGGTAACCAACATAAGTAACAATCACTCCAATTTAGGAATTCGGACTAATTTATGATGGTCCAACTTAAGAATAGCAACTTGTTTTGATGGTTTGTTCATGTTGAACCATCAAAAATTCCCATCTTGGAAATATATAGTTGGAACTATCATGAAACATCACGGATCATCATGGATTATTGGTCCATGATAGTTCTTTTGATGGTTAACCATCATAGTATTGAAGTAGCATTTTCCATCATAGAATGATGGAATTCATATCAGAAACCATGAACAAGTAAAGGGAAACGTTAGATGATGGTGACCATCAAATGATGTTGGACCATCGTGAATTTTGACTTGGGTTATCATTAAAAATTAAGTTATTTAGAAGAATTCCCTGAATTGTTCGGTTTTATATTGCTTTTAATCCGTTTTGTATAACCTTGGGATGTTTAATCTTCTAGAAACGTTCGTTGCGGGTCATTGCAATGCCAGAGAGGTTCGAGAACACCCCTTGTGCCTGGTATGGACAAACAGTATTCGAGAACAATAGTGTACCTGGGAGGTTCGGAATACGAATGCAAGTGAGTAGGTTTTGTGATGCTAGAGACGTTAACTGGTTTTTTATGTATCTTACTAAGTTACTTGCTAAGTTTATTGACTAATAAGAATTCTTATTATAAAAAATAACTCTAGGCTTAAAATTATTTGTGAACAATTCAGTTGAATAAGCCATATTTATTAATTTTATTAATATTCCATCATGAATTTAAAACATAGTTATACTTATATACAATGTCTTCTTTTTAGAGCTGTCCAAAAATTTGACACTTCACATAATAATAAATCTAGAAATTCTGGATACAATATTCCGTAAGTACTTCTTTTCTTTCTAATGAAACCCTTTTCCCATATATATATATATATATATATATATATATATCTTATTATAAGTAAATAAAACTTATTTATAATATTTCGTCGTTTTTCTCTTTTTTCTTCCTCTAGGATCAGCGGAGGTACTCTAAGTGTTACCGATATTCCTGATTTGGGCATGGTAAAAGACGGTACAAAGTGCGCTGAAGACAGGGTAAATTGTTTCATATATGTATTTTCGCTATACAGTTTGCCCAAAATTAAACTGACAGTGCTCAAAAATTTAAAGCAGTTATTGTTATAGTTCTTGATGTGAATTCATTTTTCCTTACAGAACACCTAAGTTCAGTTATAAAATTTTCGACAGATGGCGTTGACGGCAATAAACCTATAAATAAAAACTCATGTCACGTGAGATTGCAAGTGTTTCAGATATATTGTAAAGTGATTCTTTAACCACTTCCTTTACCAATTATTTTAAAGGAAAAAATGCCAACATATTTTATTAATAAATACACGGAACTAAAACAAAGCATCATTTTTTTTATGTGTAAGAAACATTTAATTTAAAATCAGTTTACTATCCCGAGTTAACTAGGGCAAATGAAATATTAGTCTTTGCATGATAGTTCTTAAAACAGGGGACAATATAAAGTTTCAAACGCCAATAAAGGAATACACCATTATTTTTATTTTTTTACTCTTATTGCTATGTAAATTCAGCAACCATTGTATGTATACAATCGCACAGTCCAACAGCAAAACTCCCAAATCAAACTTGGCAATTACAGCAGATTATGTTATCGACCGAGTAAAAACGTGATAGAACAAAATAATACTCAGGATAATCAGGGAAGCTGTTAAAAGATTTTTAATTTTCAATTATTGTTCCTTAATTTACACGTTCACTATCTGCAGCGCCATCTGCACGAAATAATTTTGAATCATAACCCATAACTCCGAGAGGAAAAAATGATGCCCTGTCTCATGTCATTTTCTACAAGAAATACCTTTTTAACTATTATTTAGACTAATTATTTTACTAATTATATTTTACTAATTATACTTTACTAATTATATTACTAATTATATTTTTATTTTTACTAATTATATATACTAATTTTATTTTTACTAATTATTTTCTGTTCCTCAATTTTTTTAGAATTGGTCGAATTTAGGGCACTCTTCAACATACTATTTAATTAAAGTTGCAGATTAAATGAAAAACTTTCTTTTATTTTATCCCACAATCTCACACGAAGTTTTTCTGATTTTTTTTTTTATTTCCTTGCAGGTATGCGTCAACCAAACTTGCGTCAGCGTTACCATGTTTATTGAACCTGGAAGCTGTCCGTCATCACACATGTCACATGTTTGTTCAGGGCACGGGGTAATTTATTCCTTTATTCCGTTCCTTATCAAAAAATTCTTTCCTTATACCTATTCTATGTGTTACCTTAATAAATTGCCGAAGCCTGTTTTTATGCTCAATTCCCAATAAATATTAAAATATCCACGATTACTGGTAATCATTATGTGCTCTTAGTGACAACTGGATCACTTTAAGCAACTTATGAAATAAAAAAGCTCAATTCGTGCCCGTTCTTACTACCTGCATATTCTTATAGAGATGGAAGATCGTATAAAGCTAAGCATTGATGGCGCTACCTGTTGTTATTGTTGTTGTCTCAGGCGATTGTTCTTGTTTTCCAATGGCGCCATCTATTGCCAAGATTTCGAATACTGCCCCACATATACGTCACACTCGTTTAAACAGCGAACCCATTCATCTACAGATCGTAATTTTGACCTGACTAGAGAACGATCGATCTCCATTTCAGTACCTCCAAAGGTTTGCTATGAGAACATGGAGGATTTTGTGACCCGACAGATTTAACGCGCACCATTTACTTCACGGGGAGTCGGCTGGGATCTCACAAACATGAGTCCAGCACCCAGGCAGTTAAAACTACCGAATAATTTATTTACTCGTCATCTTATAATACTTTTGCAGTACTGTTTTACTATATGACTATTTAAAATCCAGTTTGTTATACGCTCCATGCATACTAGGCAGCCATGATCGACGTTCTGGGTGTCAACAAATCATTTAATACTCACTAATCAGGGGTCTGTTTAGAAGAAATTTGGGTCCGTTAACGGACCCTTCACAAAATATTTTAACTTAAAAACGGACCCTTCACAAAATATTTTAACCTAAAAACGGACCCTTCACAAAATGATTTTTCTTTTAATCGGACCCTTCACAAATTTGTTTATCTTCATTATTATTTTGTTAATCGAATAAACCCTTTCTAGGGCAGAAAACAAGAAAGATGAATGTAAACGAATTAAGTTTTGTCTTCGGCAGACAATTCTTCCATTATTCGTCCGAAATTAATATTCTGCGTTCAGCAGTATAGGCTAAATACCAAATATTTGTATGTTCCATCTCTAATTTAGAAGCAGCAATTGTTGTTTATTTTTTGAAATTTAATTTTTTTAATTATAATTTTACAGTGTTGAGCATAATCTTGTATGTCTTTACAATTTAAAAACTCATTGAAAAAGTTTTTTTTTGCAATAACGGACCCTATTTGCACAAATTCATAAAAGCGGACCCTGGTTGAAAGAATGTGAGTAATTTTTTCACAATTTCACGAAAATTTTTCCTTTCAGAAAATGTCTGGACAGATCCCCGCTTATGATTAACAGATATCGATAGCCTTTTTTTCGATCGAATATTAATTTGCAAATCTTAGTTTGTTTAATTTTTGCCCTTTATTTTTTAAGAGAATTCTACGAGTACATATTTATTTTGCACAGGTGTGCTCGAATCTGAACAGTTGTTACTGTGATCGAGGATGGACAGGATACGATTGCAGCCAGCGAGCAGACGAGAGGACACACCCGGAAGACTTTCAACCCATCCCTAACTTCTTTCCAACTCCCGATTCCCCCACCACAACCATGATCGCTGACTGGAAGAACAAAACTGTCAGGAACTCCTTCGTTGGTCAGTACTCTCCTGATCTTGCTCCACTACATACATAAACACACAAACTATCTGGTTTTCACTCACTCTCTACTGATATTAAAAACACTGAAAAAAGCAATCTATCTGATTTTAACCCTCCAATGATATTAAAAACAATGAAAAAAGCAATCTATCTGATTTTAACCCTCCAATGATATTAAAAACAATAAAAAAAGGCAATCTAACTGATTTCAACCCTCCAATGATATTAAAAACAATAAAAAAAGCAATCTATCTGATTTTAACCATCCAATGATATTAAAAACAATGAAAAAAAGCAATATATCTGTTTTGAACCACCTGATGATATTAAAAACAATGAAAAAATCGTACAATCTATCTTATTTTAACCCTATGATGATATTAAAAACAATGAAAAAAAAAACAATCTAATTCTCACCCCCTAATGATGTGAAAAACAATGAAAGAAAAACTACAATACATCTGATTTTAATCCCCTAATCTTATTAAAAACAATGAAGAAACCAAACAATATATCTGATTTTGACCCCCTAATGATGTTAACAGTAAAGAAAACAATCTATATGAATCTCATCTTCTTATGATATTAAAAACAGTGGAAAAAACGTACACTGAATCTTATTTTAATCCCCTAATGATATTAAAAACAATGAAGAAAGCAAACAATCCATCCGATTCTTATTTTCTAATGATATTAAAAGCAGTGGGAAAAAACTGTTTAATTCTCAACCTCTAATAATATTAAAAACAATGAAAAAAGTCTACAATCTATCTGATTTTAACCCTCTACAGATGTTAAATTTTTTTAACATAATGCAAACAATTATAACCATTAGCTGAATAGTTGGTTAAAAATAATTTATTGGAAATGTTTCTCACGTATAAAATGCATAATCAGGATGAATCTACAATCATCGGACAAACATAAGAGAGGGTGGGTGAGCGAGCATACAAAAACATGCATTTTATCGTATAAGAATATCGGGACGTGTTTAAGACAAAAACGTAAAGATTGACAGGGATGAAAAAAGATGTTTATTTTCAAAATCAACGCTTCTTCGCTGCGATACAATATTCTGTAAGTCAATATTCGTTTTTCAATTACAATTTTCTTTAAAATGTTTTACCGAAATCGCTTCAGAATGTCCCCGATGTAATTTGTGTGGCGACAGCAGGATGGTGCACTAACACATTACTACCAAGTTTTCAAGAATTTCTTGGCCACCAAGTTCACCAGATTTTTCCAACTTCTTTTTATGGGATCATTCGAAGAGCACCATTCACTGAAAGACCTCGTTGATCCATTGTGGCAAAATGCCTGCCATTTTTTTAAGGTGTTCTTCAATCCCTTCTCCTACTTTGCCAAGCATGAATCAATTGTAATAGCTGCGATATAGCCATTTGATTCTGTAAATAAGCACATTTGTTTGTCCTGTATATGTTATGAATACATGTTATGAATATATTTATGTATTCGTAGGACCCCGACCAAAAATATAATAAAAAGAAAGATTACGGTTACGAAAGCCTTTGAATATTTAATCCAGAAGATTAATCAAGGCTGTATTAAAAACAATAAAATTATTTTGAATGTCTCCCACGCTAGAACAGATTTTGATGTATTCAAACTTGCCTTACGCGATAATGATTCGTCAAACTTTGATAAAGTCATTTTTTCTGACTTAAATATTAATCGATGACCCTTAATATCCTAGTGGTGATTCTGATACATCCTGGGTTAGTATGAAACATGTTTTAGACCTGTTAAAACATGCTCGAAATATTTTTCACACGGGCTTTAGAGCAAATTTTTATCACAGCTTCTTCATAGTTCAAACTATCATTTCTAAATCTGTTATTTTAAGTAAAACTCAAGTAATAAACAAAAAAAATTGCACAATCAATTCCTAGTTAGGGTCAACAAAGAAATTTTTTTGTTTTAGTTACTTTTTATTAAACAATTAAAAAATTTTCTCCCATATAAAACAAAATTAATGAATTAATTTAATTAATGAATTAATATTTGAAAAACTATATTAGCATCAAATGTCCTCCACTGCAAGTTTAAAGAAATGTAATTGAATTTGAATGGATTAATAAAAAGTATTTTATTAACGATTGAAAAATTGAACGAGATATAAGGAGAATGTGAACTAATATTAGGAATTGAAAAAAAAAAAGTTTTCTGTGCTTTAATAATATTTTTTATATAAGTTAAGAGAGAAGAAATTTTTGGTCACTATTCGTGCAAAATCTTTTTTCAGAAATGTTATTTGAAATTTATTTATGTTCTTCATTTGTAATTAATAAAATATTTTATCTTTGTAGTAACCACGGGTAATACGCTTAGCACACCTTCATTGGTTATAGTTTTGGTTACAATTGTAGGAGGTGTATTTATATTTTTTGCTCTCCTAGCCACATGTTACAGGTAGGTTATGTATTTCATTCACTGCTTTTGACCCTTTGACGCACAATATTTCTCACATTTTTTTTTCTTCATTTTTTTTAAATTTTGTATTAATTAAGGTCAAAATAAGTCAAAATATTAAACTTAACATTTTAATAATTTATGGTTATAAATTGCAACATGAAACACCAGTGTTTGTTTCTGAGCTCAAGGTAAAATCTTCATAAACATGGTTCATTTCCAATTGCAAAAATAATTTTTCAGATTTGCTATTTAGTACTAAGAAAAACAGTTATTCATCATTGAAATTTCTTCCATTCCATTTAATCTAACAGATGTTTTTAATACCTAATTGACAGTTTCTTACAGTTCATATTTCAGTTACTTTGTAAATATATTTTTTATATTTTAGAATTTTAAGTATTTTTTTATATTTTTTATATTTTAGTTTATATTTAAATAATGAAAAAAATTTTTATTTAAATAATGAAAACTCTTTTTTTATTTTTTATTTTAGTACAAATATAATTCTGATAACCTAACAGATGTTTCTATTAACTAGTTGACTGTTTTTTTATAGTTTATATTTCAGTTACTTTATATATTTCTTTTTCTATTTAATATTTTTAGTATTTTTTATATTTTAGTTTATATTGAATAAATGAAAAAATTCAAACTTCTTTTTTATTTTAATACAAATATAATTTTGATAATCTAACAGACGTTTTTAATAATTAATGGACTGTTTTTTATAGTTTTAGTTCATTTATATATTTTTTTGTATTTTAATATTTTTAGAATTTTTTAATTTTTTTTACATTTTAGTTCATATTAAGTTAATGAAAAAAAATCAAACTTCTTTTTTTTAGTACAAATATAATTCTGGTAATCTAACAGATGTTTTTAGTAACTAATAACTGTTTTTTATAATTGAAAAATGAAAAATATATTTTTGCTTGTAAATAAGGAAATATATAGAATAAAATAGTATAGAAAAATATATAAAAAGGACACCGGTGTCCATCTGCGTCAAAGGGTTAAATTTAAATGGCTAAAATAATTTCAGAAACTGACGGAAAAATGAACTTACTGATAAATGATAAGACATATGATAATTCATAAATAATTCATTGTTCTTTTATTCAAAGATCACAAATTTTATTGTTTCATAATGTAATTAGAAATATTATAATTCACAAAAGCCTATTTCTTATTCACTAGTTACAAAATTTAATAAATTCTTATTTTTTAATAATAGGATAATTCCCAAAAGATAATTCATTGTTTTATTATTCAATTGTCAAAATACATTCAATTTTCAGTTTTCATTAATATAATTAGAAATATTATGATTCACAAAAGATAATTCTTTCTTCAGTAGCCTCAAAATTATTCAGTTTTTTTTTCTCTTCATTTATAGTTATGTCAATAAAGAATAAAAAATGGCAAAATACTTTATTAAAATAAAAAATAATAAGTAATAATATTTATTTTGCATGAATGCATACATAATTTATTAATGATGAATTCATAAATTTAACAATGAATAAACACCAAGTTGTAGAAATAAGCGTTTTAATTGTTTACGCGAAAAAAGAATTTAGGTGAAGGTGCATCCATTAATTCAGTTGTAATTAGGTCGGGTTTTTTTAGTTTCCAGTATCAGACTTAGAATTAAAACTATTCGTTCCTTTTAATGACCCTAAATGACAAAAAAAATTAAATAAATTGTTCACATTGAGTTTATTTACAATCGATACCTTAATTTTAATACTAAAATGCAAAATAATGGTTTATCTTTAGCTATTGTATGTAAATCTAACATGGCATTCTTTAGATCCATTTTATCTACACAATTATTTTACTATAAATCAATAATTATAATGGTACACACCTAGACAAAAGTTTGAATTCACAAGTGCTTTGGGAAGTTGTTGTTTTAGGCACATGTGAATGTATATATGTTACTGTGAATGACCGAAATTTGGTGGCTGTTGACTTCCACCGGTGAATGTTGACAATCACATAGTCGGCAGCCGTGATGGCTCAGGGGATTGAGAGTTCGCCTTCCATTTTACCGGGTTCCCTGCAATGGCTGGTTGATACGAATCCGCACCCGACTCTCACCGACCACAGTGCTGTCTTAAAATATCCTCAGTGGTAGATGGATCAGGGATTAGAGTCCCCTTGCCGTCAGACTTACCGTTGCACGTTTTCGTGGTTTTCTTCTATATGTAAAGCAGGTGAGGGTTAATTCCATTAAAATGTCCTCCACGAAGGACATATTTCTCCCGATACTTCCTCCAGGAGTTCCCTTGTCTTCCGGATTGGGTTCAAAATTACAAGGCTGCGGAGTTAAACATTAGTAGTAGTAAAACTAAAAAAATTGTGTCAACGACAGTTATAAAATATAAAACAAAATCACATAATCGCTTTGGTATACGAAATATTTATTTCGTCAAGTTAAGTGCCAATGCCCGGTATACATTTGCCCGGTATGCCCAATATCAATGTTTTTTTAAGGTCAAGTGACACTGCTCGGTATACTCTACATCAATATTTTATGGTCAAGTGACACTGCTCGGTATACTCTACATCAATGTTTTTTTAAGGTCAAGTGACACTGCTCGGTACACTCTACATCAATGTTTTAAGGTCAAGTGACACTGCTCGGTATACTCTACATGAATGTTTTTCGAAGTCAAGTGTCACTACCCGATACCCTCTACATCAATGTTTTAAGGACACTGCCCAGTATGTATTTAACCGGTACTCCGAATACTGATGTTTCTCCTAATCTATCCTCATCATAGATTAAAATGGCGAATATATATAATAGTATCAACGAATAAATTAATATTAAATCGAATCTAACAAATATTTCGGACATTCACCCAAGCGACTATGTGGTTGTTGATCCTCACCGATGACGAAAGTCGACATTCTCTTGCTTTCTTGTCATTCACGGTAATCTATATATATTAGAAATGGTTCTGTATCATTATACTTCTGGTAATCTTGATAATTAACTAATACATTTTTCGTTCATTTAATTTCAATATGTAAAGATCTAGAACTGTCAAACCAAATGAAAAATAACTTATTAATGTCCTAAATTTCTAATCTAGATTGCATCCATTACTAACTTTTAACTTATTTCGTGCTGTATTCATTCAAAAGAAACGAATGTAGATAACAAGTTCAGTAGCTATTTAGAAAAAAAAATGCATATTTTAACAATGTACAGCGAGAGATAGAACGAAAAAAAAATCGTACGAAGGTTGGAGCTGAAGTTTCGAATGAGGAACCGAATCGAAGAACTTTGGATTGGAAAAGTAGCATCACTTCCAAGAATTCGTAATATTCCTTTCTTTACTTTTTTTTTCTTCTTTTATCTATCACTTCTGCATGCTTTGCACTTATTTAAACACCTTTTTTTTTTTAACCATTCCACTCTAACTACAATAATTCCCAATTTACCATATCCAATTGTGGATTCAATACCTCAACTTTTCAAACTTTTGTCTAATTTACTCACTAATAATTTGAAAGATGAGACGTGGTGGCTCAGGGGATAGAGCGTTCGTCTTGCAATGAAGCGAACCGAGAACGAGTACCACCGACCACAGTGCTGACGTGAAATATCCTCAGTAGTAGACGGATCATGAGTCCCCTTGCCGTCAGGCTAAACATGTAAGGTTTTCGTGGTTTTCCTCACCATGTAACTCAAATGTGGGTTAGTTCCATCAAAACATCCTCCACGACGATAAATTTCTCTCAATACTTGATTCAGACGGTTCCCTTGTCTTCTGGATTGGGTTCAAAATGACAAGGCTACGTTTAACATAATAAGTCATAAACCCAAAAAATTAGATCTGCTGTTCAACGAGGGTTATAAAATGTAAAATATCTGATAAGAGAATTGAGGTTGTAGTGAAAGGGTTACGTCAATTAGTGTCGCTCCATTTTTTTCGTCAATTATGCAATTTTCAACTAGTAGTAATTTTTTTATGTTGTAAACTTTTTGACTTCCTTAATGAAAACTAAACTATAATACTATAAAAACTAAACTATAATACTATAAAAACTAAACTATAATACTATAAAAACTAAACTGTAATACTATAAAAACTAAACTGTAATACTATAAAACTAAACTATAATACTATAAAAACTATACTATAATACTATAAAAACTATGCTATAATATTATAAAAACTGAATCAAACTGTTTCAAATGTTATTACAATGTAGGAAATTAAAATAATGTCAATTATTAATTTTTCGTTGTCTAAAGAATCAACTCAAAAAATCAACAAATTAGTTGATATAATGAGAGAAATTAATATTTTTACTTAATTTAAGAAATTAATATTTGAAAGATCAGGAAACGTTAATGCCCACATTACCTAGATAAACTCTCGATTTCACTCTTTAACGGAGTAAATCAGTTAATTTGTAAATTAACTAGATATCGTGCACATTAACGGCTGTCGAGGTAACATATGTACCAATTTTCGTTAAAGGGTAAGAAATTTGGGATTAATCATAATATGACGTGGAATGCTTCTTTTTTTATTGCTTAATCTTTTTATACTTTTTCTCTTACTTCTTTTCTACTTCTTATTTATACCTCTTTTTCTTTTTTACTTCTTCGGTAAGTATAAGAAATATCTTTTTCTTGCTTCTTTAAATAACTATATTCTCTCATAAATAACATTTTCTTCCCTTTCTTTTATTTCTTTCCTTACTTCTTTTTGAGCATTTGATAATTTTATTAGAAATTCGCACTTTTTTCGCACTTTACTGTAGTAGTCTGTCTGTAGGTACTACTTTTTACCAATTGTGTCGCTACTTTTTATTCCTTAGTAACTAGCATAGATTTTATAGATTTTTCTTAGAAAGTACAGTAGATTTTATTCATTAGATTTTGCGTAGTTCAGAGATATGTTTAATTAGTTTTGTTGAAGTTTGATAAGAAATTACTATATTGGTTATATTTCTTTAAAAGAAACTTTTTCATATGTATTTGTCGCACCTGAAATCGACACAGGAATCATTTAATTGCTTAACGCCAAGTTTAAACATGCCTTAATTTTTTTTCTATTACAAAATTTCCTTTTTAAGCAATTGTGAAGGCTGTTCAAATTTGAAATCCATGTATGTTCAATGTATCATTTACCCATGCAACAAAAATAAATTAAAAATATGTGAAAATGTCGTAAAGCTACGGCATTTTAATCTTTGCTTTATTATGGTTTAAAGAAATTGTCTAAAATCCCTTAAAAAACTAAAAAAATTATCAAATCCTGTAATTCTTAACTTTAAAATCACGACTTTTCTTAACGTAACTGAGTTTTTGTTGAAAATTTTCGCTTCATTTTAACCTATTTTTCTCTATTTACCGTAAATCAATATTGTCCGTTTGACAGTCAACAAAAAATTTTGACACGTTTTTCCAAAATTTGCTGACATCTTAAATTAGCATAAAAAATACTAGTAAAATTACGAGATGCAACAGAGTGTATGACGTCATTCTAACACGATTTATCTCTGTATTTTATTATCGTCTTGTCAGGTGTCGATTCAAAGTGCGACACGCCTTATAAAAAGTTTCTTTGTTAAGAACTGCTAAATAATATAATTTTTATTTCATAAGAAGAAGTTACAGAACATCTCTGGCAGTTGCGAATTATTTTTATTACGTTACTCTCTCTGGTTCCACAGTTCAGTTCCACAGGTTTTATGTTACTTACCTAACACTTATATTGTTTGTAAACAAATCGTTTTGTTTTACTTATTCTCTTTTTTGAAGTGAAACTTCTAACGCGACTTCCAATAAGGTTGCGTTAAACGTTTAACGCTACCATGGCAACGATCGGCCTGTGATCCTTGCAGGAGATTTTAATGTGAATTTCTCGTTACCAGAAAGCTTAAACATTATTAACCTTCCTTAAAGACAAATTTGGATTGGAAATGATAAATGGTAGGAATGATCCAACAACCAAAGGGGGAACTACCATTGATGCAGTTTTTGCAAGAAATATTGAAAAAATAGAACTCAAACATTTCGTATCTTACTTTAGTTATCATAATCCCATTGTAAATGTTATAGATTTGGATATTTCTCCACTCGAAAATGATAATTAAAAGATGCGATCAATTGTGAATTGTAAGCAATGTTAATAAAGTTTGTCTTAAAGAAACAATATGATTTCACTAAAAATCAATTTCTACCCCTTCCTATTTTCATTTCCACATTACGAAGTTTCAGTTCTTCCGCGTGGAGGGACTCCACGCACTATTTTTAAATTTTGTTTTTAACACAATCTTTTTCGTTTATTTTGTGTTTAACTTCTTCTTTTCCTTTTATTTTGTTTTTAACTATTTCCTTTAATCTTGTTTGTTTATTAGGGAAATTTCGCGCATGTACATTGGCTTCCTTAAACAAGATTTGAAGCAACTGCGAATGTTCCAGTTTATTATAGAAGCTACGTATCTTTAGGTTATGTTGGCGTGATTAAAGCTACAAAAACAAAGCTACAAGCACGCTGTTTATAACTGTTTATTGTTTTTTTTTCTGTTTAAGCCAACCTTCAAACCTAAAACATGGACATGGAATGTGAATTTGTAGAAATATATTGATGAAATTTAGAAATGAATCGTGTGATATTAGAACAATTGGTTGAACGAAGAGATCATCTATTGTAAATGTTTATTTTGATTTTTTAGTCAAAGTTAAAAAGATATTCCACTATGTTAGTATTTTTTACTTTCGGACTTTTGTGAAATCTCTTATATTCTCTTACGTAAGTTTGATATTTTTTTCACTGGAGCATGCGCGTTTAACCAGAATCAACGCATGCGCACTAAGTGCGCATGCGCAATCGCTTAAAATCTTACGTGGGAGCTAACATAAACTTACGAAATCTCCCTATTTATTTATTATTTTTTTTTGGAAGTCTATTTTTTTTTAACCTTTTTTTTATTTTCCCTTTAATTTTATTTTTAACCACACATTTTTCCTTTTTCTTAAGGAGGGACCGAAATATGTATGAAGCCATTTTCTTCTCGTACAATAAATGGCCCATCTCATAACCAAGAATGAATTAATGTAATCAAACGAGATATTAACAGGGTGATCATAATAAAATGACCTCTCAACAAATAATGCAAATATTACCAAAGCAACAAGATTTTATATAAATGAGTAAATTATGGTATTTCATTTCGTGTTTTTCACCTAACTTTCGTCACGCTTTCCTTACAAGTAATATCAAGGCAAGAGCATTTTATTACTGAATAAAATACGATTTCTTGTTTGCGTATCTATTTTCTTAATTTTAGCAATACATTTGTCGTTAAAGTTGAAATAAGTCGAAAGTTGAATTAAAGTTGAAATAGTCCTTTTTTAATAATGTTCTTTATAGAGGAACTTACGTTTTTATTGTCGAAAGAGTTCGTTAATAGTCTTCCATTTAACGCCATAAATCATAAAGGAAAAAATCCAAATATTTTAGAATTAGGCTGAATTGCATAAAATTAGTTTATATGGAAAAAACTTTTATAAGCCTCTGGAGGGCACGCTGTTTAAATTAATGGAATTTTTGTACAAGGCGGAAAAAAAAGGATTTTTTCTTTAATATCTGTGTATTTCCATCTTGAAAAATCTAACTTTTAAAATTCGATTTCTCAAAAACTCTTCAACCTATTTGTCACAAATTTTTATTTTGCCATTTAAAATTACATTCCTTAGAATGAAGTAAAAAGTTGTATACCTCACAACTCAAATTTTTTTTTCCGACTATTATTAAATAAAAGAATAAAAAATAATAAATATTTACTAAAAGTTTTTTTTTTTTTTGCATGGAATTATGCTTGGATAAGCAAATTTTATAATCATGTGCAAAATTTTTCATTTCACTTAAAGTGTTCTCGACATTTGGCGAAATACACAAAAAATATAATCAACCTTAAAGGATTCAAACTATTGGAACCATCTTTCCCAGATTGCTATGTTTTAGGGATCGGAAATTTGAATTTCGACGCGGGAAAAAGGTCAGAGAAAGTTCGTTTTTGTGTTTGATTTCGTAACGTGAAATATAGTCTGCGCTAATAAGTCATCCCCTCAAACCCTTAAGATTGAGTCCTTGAGCATGGACATTCGATCATTAAATCAAAAGTTACTCAGGGTGGTCCATATATATTTTTGTTTGCACTGTACAAAGTTACCATGATCTATGCACACAAAGATGATGTTAAAAATGATTGCGTAGCTCTCACAATTACAGTGACAAAATTTCTAAGTTTTCAAATGGCAGCATCCATTTTTTTTAATCGAAGCGTAATCCTTACAGTAAAAACCTAAAATGAAATTATTTTTTTCTGAAGACTATTTTTTGACAAAAAATGGCGACGAAAGGCTTATGTCATGCGTCGCCATTTTTCGCGTTCATAAACGAGAAGAAAATACCTTTATAATACCTTTACTTTTAAAAAATACCTTTATAATAATAATCTTTAAAAATAAAGGAGAAACTATAAACATGTGAGGACGGACTCGTTAAGACGTAATTTTTTTTTTTTTTTTTTTTGTAATTTTGCTACGTTTTTAAAGGTATTTATCACTTATTTATTGTAACGAAAATGACGACGTTTGCGCTTGACGAAATACTATCATCTGATGCTAAACATACAATTCCATATGAAAACTCAGTTTAATTTCATGACTTCAGATTCCATTAGTAACTATCAGTTTCTGAAATTTATTTTACCATGAATTTAAGACGGCGTCAAAACCTGATCTGTTATAATACACCTTAGCAATTGTAACCAAAATTTTAATCAACTGTGTCAGTCTTTACTATTATAAATTGTTACTATTATTTTGCTTACATCATTTTCTTTAGCCTTAATTTTTATTTAGTTGCGGGTTTTATATGTATCATATTTCCAACACCTTGTTGCCTGAATTCATTTATGATTTTGGATTTGATTTGCACCTAACAATGATTTACATTTTATTTATTTATTTACTTAGTATTTATTCATATGAACTATTAATTATTTAATTCTTTGTGCACTTCACTTTTACTTTCATGTTTCCTTAAATAAATTATTGACTTAACTAGATTTTTCCGTTGACATTTATTTTATTTTATTTTAATTTCATTAAATCTTTCTTGACGAAACATCTATCCATTCAAAAAAAATTTTCATTTTAATTTTATAATTTCTGTATAAATCTATGTATATTCCAATTGTGGAATCTACAGTTCCTCAAAAAGTAGGAGCATGCATAATCAAGGAATTATGTAGCATATTCCTTATTTGTTTAATTTTGCCAGAAATAGCAAACTTATTATCTGATCTCACATAATTATTTGAATTATTTTTGTACGTTTATGATCATTATCATTGTAGTTCATTAAACCAAAAACGAGAATATAAAACATAGCCATTTTGTACTACCATTCGAAATATTCAAGAACAACGGGTGCAGTCGGCATGAAATATTAGTTAAGAAAACGGAAACTAATTTACCTCGGTTGATTATTTGAAAAATTTACAAAATGCAGGAAGAATAAGTCGGAGGAATGTTCGAATTTCAGAGAATTTGAATAACTTACAACACTGTGATCAAAGCATTAAAGCAAAAAAAAAAAGAAAATTTTAAGCCTTCGCTTGCATTTGTGATTCTTTATAACACAAAGATGTTTGACCAAACCAAAAATATACACCCTGTACCATTCTGTTTAGAAGAAAAATCGCCAAGAATATCTCACTTCCTAATGCATTTAGAGTCTTGAAACTTCGTATAGACAGAAAAGGTTTTTGATGCCAAAATGGCTGCCTAGTCAATGAGAACGTTTTTTTTTTTTTTTTTTTTTTTTTTTTTTTTTTTTTTTTTTTTTTTTTTTTNTTTTTTTTTTTTTTTTTTTGTACCTAAGCTTTTATTGTGTACTGTTAAAACACACAAATTCGTCAAGCTAAAATACGTTTTTTTAAGAAAATTGATCATGATAAGAAAAAGAAATGAATTTTAAAAAATGTGGAAGTGTAGCATTAAAAAACGAAGAGCATATTGAACAATGACCAATTGCAATTCCGAAATTGGCTTCAGTCAGGAAGACCTTCACAATTTAACTCTTATCTACACTAAGGGATTCTTATTAGACTGACAGGTCACAAAAAATTAATTCATAAATAAATAAAGAGCCAAGGGTTAGAGCTCTCGCCTCCCAATGAGGTGACCAGGCTTCGATCCCAGCTATAGCTGGTCGATTTGAATTCCGCACCCGGCTCGCACCGTCCACTGTGCTGACGTAAAATATCTTCAGTGTCAGACGGATCATGGGTTAGAGTCCTCGTGCAGTCAGTTTTCGTGTAACGAAAATGCAGGTTAGTTTTATCAAAATAGTCCTCCACGAAGGCAAATTTCCCCCAATACTTGATCCATGAGTTCCCTTGTCTCCTGGATTGGGTTCAAAATTGCAAGGCTACGGAGTTGAACATTCGTAGCCGTAAACCCTAAATTGGGTCGGCTGTTCAACGACCGCTTATAAAATAAATAAAAAAAATAAAAGAAACATTTCTTCGTGTTATGGGTCATCATTTTCCTCTCTCGAAGTCCCTGGTTAAAATTCAAAAATCTTTTGACAGACTTTCTTTTACAAAAAGAAGTATGCATATTTGTATGTGTATAATAAAAATTTATGCATATGATCTAATTTTTTCTTTAAAAAAAATATTTTTTTTTTAATTTTATTAGTTTCAATTACAAACGAAAAGAATTTTGGGAGAAAAATTTAAAAATTCTCTTAAATTATTTTCATAATTAAATAAAAAATAAAAAAAAATTTGCATTTGTTTTTATTTTTTTTAAAAAAAAAGAAAAGCTTTTTCAAGTATTCAGGTGCGGGGGATACAACCTGTAGTGGAAAGCGGATATCTTCCGTTATTGTTTTTTTATTTTCTAAACAACTTGAAGAGATCATATATCATGAGTAAAAGTTTTTTTTTGATTAATGTAAGTCCACTTTACATCAGCCACTCTGTCGAATGAAAAAAAAAATATATGTGCTGTTAGAATAATTTTAATTTATGTACAATTTTAAAAGTAATATTCGAATCATATAATCTTTTTTAATAAAATAGGTAATATAATTGCTCTTTTTCGTAATCAAATTTTTTACTTTTTGTAGTAACCAAGGGTACAACTCTTAGCGCCACCTCCCTGGTTATAGTTTTGGTTACAATTGTAGGAGGTGTATTTATATTTTTTGCTCTCCTAGCCACATGCTACAGGTAGGTTATGTATTTCGTTCTTTACTCTCAATGATTGAAATATATTACCGTCAGCTGACACACTTCGGCAATGTTACGGACACAAAGTTACTGAATGGTTAAAATAATTTTCGAAGCTGACAATCATTTGTGACAGAATACTGCATTGATTTTATTATATGTAACGAATAAAAAGTTACTTTATACTATTAAAATTGAAAAAGCTACTTGAAAGTTTATAATAGAATACTTGTAAGGAAAGATGCTTAATCTTCCAACAGCATGCGATTTTGGGTTGTAGTATGTCTACCACTACAAAAAAAAATACAATTCCAATTAAAAAGTGTATAAGACATGTTAACTCGATTCTATGTTGAGGTACCTTTTCATAGAGGAAGGTTGACATTATCGAAAACACCTCTCCCCACATTGGTGACCTGGACGTCATGCGACCATGCTTACCTTGACAGAAACTCCCACTTTGATCTGATCTTGCCTACTTCGATGGATGGTCCACAGTTGACTTGCGACTACGACATTATCCACCTCCTCTCGCCGTTGCTACTCAGTCTCGATCACATACGGCGGCCTGTACACACTGGACTGCTAATGGCACCACAAGAGCAACCACGACAGTCAACTTAATACAGTTCTCATGATTTAGCACTCAAAAGTACGGTGATTTTACTACAGCTCTCCCGGCTTCCCATAAAACAGCAATGAATCAACTAGTGGTATCCGGTTCATCGAATTCTATGTCAGATAAAATTCTGGTAGGGGAGTACTGTAGTGTGTCTACCACTACAAAAAAAGACACAATACCAATTCACAAGTATATAAGACATGTTAGCTCGATTCTATGTTGGGGTACCTTTTCATAGATGAGGGTTGACATTGTCGATGCCACGGGTTAATAAATACTAAGTAAATTGACGACGATTATTAATGAGGAAAAATATTTACATCCATCACCTTTTTAATATTTAAATTCGTCAGGATTGTAAGTAAAGTTACGTTGTCCCTAGCAACGCGCTGTTTACACTTATATAAAATGAAACTTTGTGTATGATTTTACTGATCTTGCACGTCACAAACTAATGAAAAAAAGTTTTAAGTGATTTATTTATTTTTTTAAATTTTATTTTGTACGGCAAATAAAAAAAAGATGGAGGAAATAAAGAAAAGAAAGAGATGAGCTAAAATGGAGTTACCAGAGTATTACTGGAACCAGTATTTATCTACAAAAGATAAAACCTATTTACCTAGACGGATAGCACTGGTGAATAGGTTTTGCCTTATTTAATAGGTTTTATGTAGGTTATAGGTTTTATACGCATGCAAATGAAAATTTCATTTATAATTTTTCACGATCTTTTACCAAATAAATTCTCATACATGCTATTTTTTTTGCAAAATGTTAGGAAAACTGTTATTCTAATTCTGTTTATCAATTTTCCCCTGAATTTTTTGGTCTAATCAATATATTCTAATGTTTGCTTTGTTTAAAAAAACTTTTTTGTGATCTATATAGAAGTACAGTTACGCTTCATCTTATGGACGTCACAAATCTATCCCCTCTCGAATTTTGTTTCATGTATGCTAATATAGTTACGTGTTTAATTATTGACACCATATATCAATTTCATGCTGATTCTTGTTTTATATGCTACGCATGATTTTCTAGTTGCATGATTTACTTATTGTTTCCATAAGCAAATTTCCTACCGATTTTTGTTTTCTGTGTTACGCATGCTTATCTAATTGTGTGATTTACTAATTGATATCTATTTTTTACTAAAATTTTGTTTTATGTGTAATGTATGCTGATCTAAGTTTGTATTTACTTTTTGACTTTATAATAATTTACTATAACTGATATCTATTTCTACATAATTTTCGTTCTTGTCTAATGTATGCTAATCTAGACTGGTGATGGAAATTAAGAGAAATTGCAGACTGGGTCGATTATCTCCAGTACTACTGGATCGATTTTAATGACATTTGATATGCAAATACATTGATACAATTGTCCTGTGGCAATTTCATACCTTCCGACACCAACGAGTGTCACGTGTGTGTTTTACAATGTTTATTTGTTTTGTATTGTATCAAATGTCATTAAAATCGTTTCAGTAGTTCTAGAGATAATCGACCCAGTCTCTTAATTTTTTAAACCAGTGTATTTCTTTCAAAATTTTGCTTCATGTGTAATGTATGCTAATCTAGATGACTATTTACTTCTTGACTTTATAATAATTTAATGACACTTTAGGTGTAATTGAATACGTACAGTACTGACAGATAAACTTAACAATGTCAACTTGATGGGTTTAAAACATACTATCAAGATCCACCAAATCAAAGCTCATTATTTTGAATTGTATAGGTTAGCTCATTTAACTTCTGTTAACAGAATACGTTGACGTAATGTAAATAATAATAAACAGATTTTTTTATTTATTACTCTTATCTGAAAAACCGTGTAAACTAATTAAATTATACATCATGACACAATTGCGATGCACCTTCACCTTCTTTTAAATTCCTCAGGGAAAAATAAAATATTTATTATTCATACTTTATTCTTAAGATTCAGTCTTGACTTTGTGTTAAGTACATACAACCTTCTAACTATTGTTATTTATAACAAAATGTTCTCTAACCACAGTTTTTTACATATATTTTCACCATTTTTGTTGCCGTTGTTGTTGCTGTTACCGTAGGCCATTAAGGCATGGTGTGTGATTGTAATTGTTTTCCAGGGATGCCATCTATGGCCAAGAATTCGTCACCCGTACGCCGCACCGGTTTATAGGGCGGACCCATTCATACATGCATTCATTCATCCATAGATCGTAATTTCGACATTAACCAGAGAACGTCCAACTCATTACCCCAGAGGGATAATTTGTTATGGGAACATGGAGGACTTTGTGACCCGAGAGATTTAACATGCGCTAGTCACCATTTACTACACGGGGAGTCTTCGGCATGCTGGATTCGAATTCTCGTTCCTACGAACGTGAGTCTAGGGTCCCGCCAACCAAGCTATCCCGTCCCCCACAATTTTTGTGGAATATGAATTAATATTAACAGACATATAAAATGCCACAAACAAAATAATATCGAAATCCAAAAAGAGAATAAAAAATTTTTTAGAGTAGAAATTGGATTTATGTTTTTTTGAAACTAATTTTTGACCTATTATAGCAAGGCAAGATGAAAAAAAAAAAAAAAAAAAGAAAAAAGGGAAGCCAAAATGAAATCCCCATTTAACGTGGAAACTTTAATTTAGCATTTATTTTATAGGTTATGCTTTAACTTTCCTTTCAAACAACGAATGGAGAAGGAAAAAAGATTTTTTTAAAAGTTCTATTTAAAAAATAATAAAAATTTTTAAAAAAAACTTGAATCTATGAATCTCTAAAAATCTTGAATCTTAAATAAAATATCGAAAATAATCACACTCAAGACGATTAATGTATGGTTCGTCAGTCGATATGTAGAAATAGCTTTTCGTTTTATGTGTGACAAAAATAAAATTGTTTTTTATGCATATAATTAATGCAATTTTGCAAATCACACATTGCATTCACTAGCAAATGAAAAAGTACTCAAAATTTCAATTTTTAGATTCCTACTATCCATCAACGATTTCAATAAAATAAAATGGCGTTCCAAAGTAAACTTATTCTCGTTTGTATATTGACCAATTGAAATTTCGCATCCCTTACAGTTAGTCTATAGAAAGAACACCCCTCACCTCAAAGTCTATGGCCGTCTGCTGCTATGGAAATTAGAAATAACGCATTTCAAGGAGGGGAGCTTTTCTCTTCCCCGATTTCTTTTCGCTTGCCTGTCTGAGCAGAAACCTGTCGTGAATATTTATTTGAAATAGCTAAACCTCGTAACCATGATCACCGTCTCTGCTCCTGGCGAACGGTGAAGAGACTTCTTTCTAGGCTATAGAAAGACATGAGAGAAAGACTTTTCGGAGATAATAGAATTTTGTTCAAAAATGTAATGCTATTCGCTTTTTAGTGTGGCAAAAATAGATTATTTTTTTTCTTTCTTTTTAATCCACTTAAGACTCAGTTTTTAAAATTCGTATGTAATATTAAACTATATTAAATAATATTAAAATTCTTTCTTATTAAAAGTCGTCCATATATTACAAAAGCATGTTTTTGGCAATTTTAAACTCCCCTTTCCTCCTTGTGAACAAAATTGTGTAAATTAGATTACCCCTCCCATGCTTATGTAAAAAATTCGCAACCTTATTTTTCACTTTGACTTTTACGGTAGCTATCTATTTTCAGCATTAAATTCGAATAAAAAATGCAACTTTCTGCACGAGACAGAATTTATGTTTCAATTCATTTAATGAAATCTTGTATAGAATATTCTTTAGGAATCATTCATCCTGCGGTTAAAACTCCTGACCGCTAAAATTTCTAGAAGAAATATTTTTCGAACTTTTTCTTTCCCCCAAAATTAACTTTCTTTCAAATTTAAAATTTTCTGTACCTAATTTTGTTTAAAATATTTTGCTACAATTTTTGTTTGCAATTAATAATTTCTTTTTCAAATAGTGAGATTTTAATACTTTAAGTAAACTTATACCCCACCTCTTCCCTTGCAGGGAAAAATAAGTCAATCATCCTTCCCTATTAGGTGCTTATATTTTCTATATAGTTTGTGTATAGAGTGAACTCCCCTCATCACGAAATCTAAGGCCGTCTGCTGCTATGGAAATAAGACATAGCGCATTTCAAAAAGGGGAGTTTCTTTCCCTCGACGACCAGAGCGAAAACCTGTGTTTAATGATCCAACAACCCTACTTAAAGTAGTTAAACCTCGTCACCATAGTCACCACCACTATTCCAGAAAAATGGCTGGGGGAGTTATTTACATAGACAAACTATACCCTTTTTGTTTATATTAGAAACTGGTATCGGAATTTTGATTCGAGGTAAATATTACTCACATTATTTAGAAAAAAAATTGTAACTCGTATTAGCATCCAACACTGAACTGCATTTTTTATTCCAACACAGAACTCGGGTTTAGGCCTCTCTAGCTACTCGTAAAGTGGTCGACTGAAAGATTTGAATGTTGTCTCTGAATATATGTATAATAGGTGGTGGTTAGAGAACACTTACAATATTTTTGTATGTTAATGCTGTTGTTGTTGTGTGTTTTGTTAAAGGCGTAGCGGTATATTACCGAAAGGTGCGTCAGACTACTTGAAGAAGCGTTTCGGCAGAAAACTGCATATGCCTCTTGCGGGTAAAAAGCTCAGCGGCTCACAAGAAAATGTCAACCGCATCATTACCTTTGGCAGCATGCCTTCCTACAGGTAACTTCCATTCTATTCATTTATTTCATTCACATTTATGCATTCACAGGTTTAAGGAAAATGGACTTTCCCTTTTTCAAACTTCTCTTGGAAAAAAGTTTCTTTAAAAAAAAAACATTTTTTTAAAATAAAGAATAAACTAATAGAACCAAATAAATTCATAATGTGTTGTTGTCCATTTGCTTAAATCACCAAACACATTTTTTTGAATCAGTTTTTTTTATTTTTTATTTTTAAACCCAGATGATTGCTTCGCAATTTGTTGAAATTACTCATCTAAAAATAAATGTACAATAAAGAACACTTCTCTTATGATACTATTTCTCTTATGATACTATTATTTCTCTTATAATACTATCCAAATATTATATACTTACCAAATATTTCTCTTATGATACTATTAAGATTTCTAATTGAACATAAATAATTTTTCTAAGTAATCATTTTTTGAAATAAATTTCTCGTTAAGTTTCGGTTGAACACTGAAAAAGTGCATTTTTGCTCTGTCCATTTTCTTTAACACTCATTTTCTGCAAAGCTCACAATCAGCGATTAAATTTCAAAATGGCAAGATCACTCTATTGCTCACGTGTGTGAGTTGGTTGGCGTTTATTTAATTTCCGGCTATTGATTACGTTTTCACGCGTGCTCTGGATTTATTTCATTCTTGTAAATGTTTACATAATATCAATATTCAGTTTTATTTCCATGACTTATGACTCTAACAGAAACTATCGCGAAATTGTGCCAATTGTAAAAAATATTTCTTTTACGCAATTTCAGTTATTGAAACAAATATTTATTTAGTCTTATGCATTATGCTCTCTAAACGCTTGTAACAGAAGGAAAACAAAATACTGTCTATTGTCACAGTATTCATATTAACTACCCAAACAGGTCTTATAAAAACTTAGCCCCAGTTGTAGTAGTACTGTTACTATTTTTAATGCCATTTGTGCTTTTTTAAAATTCAGTAAATTGAATTAATGTTTTTCTTTTACTTAAATTGTTTTTTTTTAAATATTAGGCTAAAAAGATATTTGAAAATTAATGTAGTGAAATATCTTGAAACTGTAATAAATTTATTAAATAAAAATCAAAAGCTAACTTGTTGAAAGTCTACATTTTCAGCAATTTTCTAAAATCGCATCATCGCCAGCCAGTATATACCATCTCCAAATAGTGACGTCATTTTTGACCAATAGCGTTATCCGGCCACTTTGAAATTTAATTCAAGCTAATTTCGTTTCTAATGTATAAAACAATTGTTTTGCGTTAAGTTTGACATTTTTAATTTGAGTTGGTGTTTTAATTCTTTTATTTGTATATTTTTTCGAAGAAATTTTACCTCACACCTTCGGTATTTGTCTTGCTAACGTATTTGGAAGCGATTTTTTAAAAACAATTTTCGAATGATATTTTATCACACACATTTTTGCCAGGGTCGGTATAATAAACTGCATTCCAATAGCTAATTATATTATGCCATAAAAGAAACTACACTAGGTATTTCATAATTGCCGTACTTAATATATAATTTTAAAATCTTTGTCATAGAAGAAGGAAAAAATAGACATGCTGCGGTTCGCCAATTAATATACAAACGAAGAAACTTTCTGAGGAATCTATTGAAGATGAAAACATTAAAATTACCATAACTGGTTTGATTGCCTGGAGAAGAGAAAAAAATAATAATAAATAAAAATTACGAAATTCATCTGATAATCCAAGCAAATTTTTATGTTTTTAATCTTTTGATTAATTGTTTCATTTTTTCCTAGCTTTCATTAATAATTTACGACCCTTAATTTAGCTTACGTTTTTAACAAAGTTCTCTAAACATATACACTGAGGGCGTTAAATACATAACACACTGAATAAAACACATTCAAAGTATCTTAAAACGTAACTTTTTTTCTTGAACGTGGCATTTTATTAAATCTATATGAAGTTTAATAGGAAAAATTAAGCACTTTACTATGTGAGATAAAAATAAAAAATTTCTTACATTTAATCATGAAGTATGCTACAGATTTATTTTATGGCTGTTTCTGTTCTTTTAAGATAGCTGTTTGATCATAAAATTCAATCTGCATTAGTCTTTTTTGCATTTTTATCGATTCAGTTAAAATTTAGTCTTAATTTAAACAAAGCTAAACATCTTGAAAAGTGATAAACAATGATCTTCTAATTAACTATGCTTCACAGAGGAAAAAAGCCTTACTTACTTTTATGGTGCATAATATATTAATTTTATTTAAAAGAAACATAACATTGCTATTTGGAACATGGATTAGGAGCATGCGATTGAAGCGTCCTCTGCCTGAGGTATTCGTGATGCCATTCAATAAATGTTTTTTTTTTAAACTAAAAAGTTTTTTAAACTAAAAAGTTTTTTAATCTTCAATTCACTTATCAGATAATGATTTTGCTTTAAACTACAAATTAATTAAATTACAAAACATTTTAAATTCCGTGAAATTGTTAATCGAGTTATTCGATACTATAACCTGAATATGTGTACAAATTTATAAAATTTTATTTGAGCACTTGGTACTCGTTTTGAAGTGTGTAAAACTATTTAAAAAACATGGATATTTTTTTAATAATTACTTCATTCTTTCTCGAATAAAATTTCTTTATTTTATTGTGTAAAACATTTACATTTGTAAACCAAGATATGATGGAAATACTATAAAGAAGAATGAAATATCAACAACTTTACAAGTAAAAAAAATTTATGACTTTTATTTCAAAATAAATTTATAAGAGTCGTATTTATTTTTAAATTAAAATTACAGTTTTCAACTCACACTCACGTTTCATTTTGTAGTCAATATAACAAAAATAACAGTTTGAACTTCTCACATTGTATACGGAAACAGATGATATCACATCGCATGCTTAAGATTAGTGCTCCTACGAAACAAGGTAGTTACTGTAATTTTGTCATAACTTACGATAATTTAACAAAGACAGAAAGGTTTCATGTTATGACCTTTTATTCGTCTAAATAACAATTTCTTTATTTTTTAATATAATTTTGTTAGTTCTGCCTTTTTTTTTTCTTTCAGCATTCATTAGTTTTCACTTTTCAAAATTTCTCATAGAAAGAATAGTTATAATTTATAAGAATGAGGAATAGATCCAAGCCTTAACTCATGAATGAATATATTTTGTTTTTGCCTGAATGTACGAGTAAAAACTTACTTCAGTGCATACCTTAGTAATATCTTATCCTTGCATACCTTAGTTGTATTGTAATAGTATTTAATGCCAAGTGATTGTAAATGTCGGTATCAAATTTGAAGCCAAATGCATTGCGACCCACCAAGGGTTGAAAGTATATATTTATATATATATATATATATATGCATGTTTTTTTTATAATAAGTGAGTTGTTCTCAGTATTTAAGAATTACATTCTTCTGCACTTTCACCGGAAGTGCGCAACACCATTTTTTAAATTTATTTCAAATTGGTAACGATCCTTTGCAATCACACCTAACAAACAAATTTCTCATGTTTTTAGAAATTAGTTAATTAATGCCTTTTTATTATCCATATTATATACTTGCATATACTTCCTAAATACCAAGGATGACCGGTAAAGTTGAATGCAATAAAATTCAAGTTAGCATGTCACTAATTAAGCAACTACTCAAATATATTTCATCATAAACAGAAATTGCCTTGTCGACAATCGACCCCGTACGTTCATGAAAATTATTGAGTTTACATTCCTTGACCAGAAATAATGTAATTATTTAATTAAATTAAATACTTTTTATCTATAATTAATTAATTAATTTTAAATTTGTCCAAAGTGTTAAGTCGCTTATTTACACAAATATCAATACAGAAGGGAGCGTATTAATTTAATCAAAGGTAAATTAATGACGTATTGGACAGGTAAATGTTTTGGAGTATTTTTCATGAGATCGCTTTATCCTGTTGAAGGAATAATGAGGTCAAATTTAAGCTAGAAGTTACAATTCAAGGATAAACTTTGCAATATTTCATATATATGTGCCATAGTGAATAACCGGCATCAAGGGAATGTGGACTTTCGCCGGTGAATGTCAACAATCACATTGTCGCTCAACAATCGCATGTCCAAAATATTTGTTATAACCGATTTGATATTAATTTATTCGTTGGTATTATTGTATTTATTCGATATGTTAATAGGATAGATAAGGAGAAACATCAGTGTTCGAAGTACCGGTTAAATGCATACTGGGCAGTGGCACTTGACCTTAAAAGAAACATTGATGTAGGGCATACCAGACAAATGAATGTCAAACAGTGGCACTGAACCTTAAAAGAAACATTGATGTAGGGCATACCAGACAAATGAATGTCAAACAATGGCACTGAACCTTAAAAAAACATTCATGTAGGGCAAACCAGGCAAATGTATACTGGACAGACCTTCACTAGACCTAATATATATTTCAGACATTTTCCAAAGAGACTATGTGATTGTCAACAGTCAACATTCTCCGGCGAAAGTCAACAACCACCCATTTCGATCAGTCACAGTAACAAATATATATATATATATATATATATATATATATTTCTTCTTATAGTTGAACAATAAAATGTATAGCACNCACTTGAATATATATATAATGATGGGGAGCTTAGCTGAAAACAAATATGACTTTTAAAGCCTGAATGATTTGGTCATTTTGAAGGCCAGGAAACTCTCCGGATCTTAATTCTGATTTTAATTCTAACCCTGATCTTAATCTTTTGAACTATCTACACGAAAATAATTATAAAAACGGACTGCAGAACCAAAAAAGTCTTTTGAATTCAAAATTGGTTACAGAAATCAAGGAAATTGTTGATAACTGTCAAAACCTGGTAGGCTACTTTCGAAATCAAAGAGAGAGAGTATATTGAATAAATTATAAAGAGACACACGTAATAGAACTTCAAAAACAACAAAATAAATCAGGTCAAGTTGAAACGTGTTCTTAATTTAATTAATACGCTCGCTTTTGTAAAAAGATAAATTCTTTTTAACTGAAAAACAACAAATTATTGAATTTGTACGATGCCAAATTCAAGCATTATAGGAGAAAAATGTGTACTTTAAACAAGAACAAAATTTCGAAACTATTTAACTAAACTTACATAGATAATAATTTGAACCAACTTGCTTAACTTTACCACTCACTCCTGGTGCATGCAACTGAGAAATGTGTAGTAGACTCTTTACAAGTAGAAATAAAATTGGGCACGGATCTAGCCCTGTTTCTCTCCTGTTCTGTTGCAGCTCTGGTCAGGGCTATATCCTGTGCGAGCGATCAGCCAAGGACAACTTCGCTGAGCACGCTGACCAAATGACGCCAGATAGGAAAGAGCAGGGCTACGTCCCAGCCCGCCTAATGAAACTTCGTGCTGATAATAATTTTGACGAGTCAGACTGTTGACCCCATCTCTGCAGGGAGGACAAACTGCAAGAGTTGCAACGTCGGCAGCAAGACACTCCTCCCAAGTTGCCAGTGGAAAGCACCCGTCCACCCCCACCGCCGGGTGATGCGTCCACCTTCATTGAGCTCTCACCGGATAATCTGACCCGAGTACCGGAGAAAGGCATCCTGAAACACGGACGTCCGGACTGGGAAGACGGTGAAGATCCGGGAGAGGAGAACAACGTGGACTCATCCAGTGACGTGGAACGAACTCTTAAGAACATCAATGGCTACCACGAAGAGATCCTCGAGGCTCTGCATTCCGCGTCGCAGAGACTCGGCGACAGCAAACGCAGCCCATCTCAGGAGAGCCACAAAAGCTTGATCGACGCGAGCTATTCCACTGTCAACGTCGCCAAAGAACAAGATATAGACATGGACGAACCTATGCCGGTTCCGATCCGCATCCGGAACTTGGAAGATCTCCTGAGACAGTTGGAGCACCATCCTCTACAGCAGCACATGTCTCCGGCTTGCTCCGACGAGATCCGGTTGAGTGAGCCAGAGGCGGACAGGCACTACTTGCTCGGCAGGCAAGACCGGTCGGGAAGTGATGGCAAAGTGGATCCGGGCCTTCATTACCTTCTCGGTCGACTGCAGGCAAGTGGCGCCTCCTCCACCAAAAGAGGGCACTTCTCGAACGAAGAGGATGACGATGACGATCAAAGTGACGACGATGACGGAAGCACTTATTCTTCTCACCATCTGGTGAGGAGTGCCAGCGAGGAAGCTTTGCCTGTGACCACCAAAAGAGACTATTCGTATTCGAACAAATCTAGAGGCAAACGGGCTCCCGAGCCTTGCGATTATGCTCCGAGCCCACCTCCCTCTGAGGACTCGTATGCAAATTCTTCTGAAGAAAATGCCTTTCTGCCGCCTCCTGTTCCGCCCTCAGTGCGGGGCGCACGCACTGCCAAAGTAGAGCCAGAAATCCTGGGTCCGCCCTCCGCCATGTCAACTGGGTCGTTGCCATTAGGAGCTAAGAGAAAGGGAAAGAAAAAGTTTCCGGAATATAAGGTTCTATACATTTTTAAATTATTTTTTCTTTTCAAATTCATTATCAGGGTAGATATATTTTAGTATAGTTTATTTCGTTGAATGAGTTATTTTTACGTAGTTCGAAAATTAGCGAACTGTCCTCCCCAATCATTAAAAAAAATTAAGTTTAATAACTCTTTTGATTATATTCTTATTAGATTTGTACTCAAAAGTAAAGAATATACAATTTTCTTTGATAACTTTTCATTGATCCTAGCCGAAAATAAAGGTATCGTATCAAAAAAACTGTCCATTCAAAAATTTTATTCATAAAGCAGTTAAATCAATAACAATAAACTGTTGACACAACCTTGAGATAATTGAATTCGTGTTTTCATAAACCAAAAGTAACTTTCACCGAATTTACTAAGCGTAAAAATAAATTATCGACGCAACTTTCCAGCCACTAATTTAAAGCGATCTGAAATCCGGTAAAACTGGTAATTTTTTTTTACCTGAATCAGCAAAACTTGAACAGCAGTTTTCTCATCTATTGTTTTGATTCATAAAAACTTTTATGATACCGAAAGTGAACATAGTTACTATTTTTACTGCAGCCTTTAACTTAGAAATACACTATTTTTTACTGCAGTCTTTTACTCAGAAATGCACAATGTTTAAAATTCAACCCTAACTAGAAACTGAAATTTTCTTACGAACTGCGCAAGTGAGGGTGTTACAATACATAAGAGTACCAAATATAAATGTAAACAATTATTTAAAACATCGGTTCAAACTTCTACAATGTTGTAGTCATACATTTTCATTGGAATAAGAAATAGCTGCAATGCTTAAATACTCTAAATAAATCAGTTGCAGAATCATTAGCTATTTTAACTAATACTGAAAAAAATGAGAAAAATTAAAAAATGATGAAAAAAACTAAAATATTGATAAATTGTTACAGCTGAGTTTAATAACTAAATTAGAACCATGTCAATTTTTAGTTGTGAAGATTGTAAATTAAATAAATAAGAGTAATGAAATTACGTTAAAAAAAAGCCTCACAATTTTTGTTTAAATTTAAAGCAGTAAGTAAGTAATAAGAATTTAAATGGCAGGTTTTAATTCAACAATAACTAATAAAATTAGATGTAAGAAAAATGTAGTAAACGAATTAGAACAATTTAAATTTTTACAGATGAAGTTAAGCGCAAAATAAATTAGAGTCAAATCAATTTTGCTTATGAAATTAATATACGGGCAAAGTTCCACTGTAATTAGTCATTATATAATAAATAATTATAAATAAAATAAATAAGATTGTAAATAATGTAAATGAGCAGAATGAAATTATGTTAAAAAAAACTCTCAATTTTTGCTTAAATTTAAAGCAGAATGTTAGTAATATAATTTGAATGGATGTAAATTTTAATTCAAAAACTAATAAAACTAGATGTAAGAAAAATTTTGCAAATAAATTAGAAAATTTTACTGATAAAGTTAAACGCAAAATAAATTAGAGTCAAATCAATTTTGTTTATAAAATAAATATACCTGCAATAAATATAGTTCGAGAACAAGAAAAATGTTAAAGACTCTCATTTAATTAATATCTTATAACTCAGTAAAATTATTTTTATAGCTGCATAATGAATCCATTAAAACTTGCACAAAACCTATTATGCATTAAAAATTTCCTAAAATAAATGAAAGTGAGAAAGATTTTAATATTTAATTCAAATATTAAGGTTATCTTAAAAGACAAAGATTAAAAAAAAGAAATTGAAAAATTAAGTTTTATAAATATTTTAAAGCATAATCAAGATTCACTAAAACTTAGAAAATATTATTTATTATGTCACGTATTTCATATATCAAAAATGGAATTTTAAATAGTTCTTTTTTCTTTAAAAAAATATACTGAAAGTCACTTGAGATAAAACTGTAAAAAAACCTTAAACTAAAATTTTTTTTAAAAAAATTTTTGTTTCAAAGAGTATTAAAAAAATTTTTACTGGGGAATTTGTAAAAAATCATGAAAAAATTTTAGGCAACACAGATGCAGAAAAAAAAACTTTTTTATTAGAAAATTGCAAGGAAGGCCTAATAGAAAATTTTAAAATATTTTTTTTAGGTAAATAAATAATAATATTTCTTTTAAAATTGCCAAGAAATCACTATAGAGAAAAATAAACAATAGCTTAATCCAAAAAAGCGGATAAAAAAAATTTTTGAAATTTTTTTTTCTGAAATCAGTTTTTTATCAACAAAAAAATTACTATAAAAATCGACTAAAATTGATTTGAGAAAAAACAAAAACATAATGATAATAGACTAATAAAAAAACAATTTAAAAATACCTTAAGAGAAAAAAAAACTAAATATGTTGAATTAATTTTCAGAATCAATATTAATTTGTCCTGTAATTGACCACAAATCACTAAAGAGGAAAGATATTTTTACACTTACATTTAGCTAAACTAAAGGATCGATCATTTAATTATTGATCATTAATAGTTATAGTTAGTTATTGGTTTCAAATATAGATTCTTTCCAAAATCATTTTTTAAAAACAAATTTTTGCAAAATGTATAGAAATCATTTAGTAAAGTTATGAGGATTACTTAAGAAAACGAAATGCATAGAAAATAATTTTATATATTTTTTTTTCAATCAAAACTATGAAAAAACTTTTTTTTAAATTCAAAATTGGCTATCTATTATGTATTTACCCTGATTCTCGAACATATTTGAAAAGAAAAATAATTTCTATTCATACTCGAATATGAATAGCTATGTGGGCTATAACTTATTTCAAGTGCTCAAATAAAACTTTTTACGTTGTTTGAATGCACACCACGCTATAATTAATTTTCTTAAAAAAAAAGAAATATGCGATCATGACTTGGAGACAGATTTTATAATGTATCAATTAGCTGAGTATTAAATTTCAAATAATTCACTTATAAATTACAAATCACGCATTTTATATGTCTAGAAAAATTAAGAAATTTGTGGTTATAAAAACACGAAAGAAATATTCCATCAATGAAGAAAATTGGTAAAATACTCAACACATCTTTAAACTCCATGTTTCGTTAATTATTTATCATTTTCGGCTAGGATCAATATATGTTTTAATAACAGTTTCTATAAATTGTAGAGTCGTTAAATTTATACATGGTAATGTTTCTTATGAAATAAAATTTAATAAGCTAATATATAATTTTTAAATTGATTTAAGGGTAAAAAAATAACGATATTCTGTTTAAAAAAATTCTACTTGCAGAACATTATTTCCAGAAAAAACACTTTAAAAAAAAAATCAATATTTCTGAAATTAACTTGTATTTATAATGTGAAATCGCAAAGCAAAGAGCAAAATGCTACAATGGCGATTTCTATGTAGCATTTTCGACGTTTTACAGTGAGCAAAACGTCGTCTTTCTCAGAACTAATGATTTAACTAGATATTAATCGTAGACAGAAATTATTGGCGGCAAAGAAGACTCTTTTGTACGAAATGGCGTAGTTGTAAGAATTGTTGTTGCCCTATTTTAAATAGCATTGCAGCTTCACTCTGTTCTGGATTCAAAATCTCAGCAGCTTTTGATTTGTTTACTATGTCTTCAGCCAACCGGCCTGTGTAGGGGGCAGGGAACTGTTCTTGCATTAGAAAGGTACTGGGTTCGAATCCCGGGCAAGGCATGGATGTTTCTTTCTCTCTCTGTGTGTTCTATGTCCTTTCTCCTTTGTGTGTGAATGTGACCCGCCCTATAAACGGGTAGTGGTTGTGTGAATGGCGTGGCAGAAGTCGAATTCCAGGCCATAGATGGTGCCACTGAAAAACAGGAACAATCGCACCCCCACTGCCTAAACAGGCAAACGACAAAAAAAAACTATGTCTTCAACAATAAAGATTCTTTATTATGTTCTCTAATTCAAACAAACGCTCTTTGTTTTCCGATCCCTGATTGAAACTTGCCTTTCAGTTAAGACCATTCGTTTTGTAAAAACATGTCGTAGTACGGCAGTTATATTTTATATCCGTCGTTGAACAGCCGACCATATTTCGGGTTTACGACTACTAATGTTCAACTCCGTAGCTTTGTAATTTTGAACGCAATCCAGGAGACAAGAAAACTCCTGGATCAGTAGCCCCAGAGGTATTGATTTGTTATGGGAACATGGAAAACTTAGCTACTCGACAGATTTAACCTGCATCAATGACCAGTTACTACACGGGGAGTCCTCTTCCGGCCTGGGATCGAACCCACGAACTCTTGAACATGGGCCCATTGCTCTACCAACCAGGTTCAAAGTTCCCCCTGATATTCTGTCAGCTTGTGATATTTCGACTTAAGATTACAAATGATGGAGTAATGATGGCTTCGATTTCCAGTTTTTTTTATTCATGCAGATCGATACATATTGATAGACGTAGAATTGATTTTTCTAATAAACTTGATATCAAGGAATATTATATTCTTGTCATTACAGATCTTACGTTTTCAACTCAGCCTGCATTAAATAGCATTTCGTCCTTAAAAATAAATAAATCCCATTATATTCTATTCGTCAAATTAACTGAACGACATTCTGACTTAGAAATATTAAACCCCAATGAGTGATACTATTATGATTTTTCATACTTCCAGATGTCATCTTTTATTCTCTTCACTTATCGTACCTTTTCAACTCAAGTTTACCCCTACATTAAATAACGTTTTAACCTTAAAAATTAATCCACTTATAGTTTTATTTTCATCTACTTAATCTAAATCTACTTAAGTTTTCCATTATATTATATTCGTCGAATTAACTGATCAACATTCTATCTTAGAAATATTAAATGCTAATTTTTTTATGTTTTTTTTCATACTTCCAGATGTCATCTTTACGAGCCCAGCGATGGTAACTGCCCTCCTGACCATCCAAGGTATCCGCTGCCTCACATCACAGAAGGTCCCGAAGGAGTGTGCTAAGTGGCCAATTTCAAGTCCTCGACTGCAAAATTTCAGAGGGAAAAAAATCACTTTCATAATTGAAGGAAATTTGGCTCATCCAAGCATGGTTTCATACATTAGCTTTCATCCAAGCCGGAGAACAAAGCTTCCGCCAGAAATAAAAGAACGTTGTTCTTTGTGCAAACTTTTTAACACAAATATAAAAATGGCGCTGAAGGAACTAAAAAAAAAGAGAGACAAATTAGTGAAAAATTGTGATAGATGGCATATTAGTTTGGCGATTTTTATTGGATGGATATTTTTGTTTCTTTCGTCTCGTTTTTTTTCTTTCTTCCGGGACCATGTGTCGAAAAACTGCTAAGCGCTGTAGTTCTTTCAGCGCTCTAGTTAATAACTAAAACGATCCATTTCAGATCTTTCCAGTTGCTATTTTCGTATAGTGTGACGTCACCAACCTGGTTTGTGACGACGCTCCTAGTTTGTGACGTCATCATCGATCACATACTTCCACATTTTCTTGATCATAGAGATTCTTCCTTATCTTCAATAGCCGTCGTTCGTGATTATCATTACGATTCGTCGAAGTCCTTCTATAGATTCTTCACGAATGTATGCATATAGAACTTTTTTTCAAAACTTGTTCTTTAAATGTATTGAAGCGTATATTTATGACATGGTGACTTATACATATGCTCAACAATTTAATTAAATGATGCATCGTATATATATAGACAAAAGACCCACTTACATTATAAAAGACAGTTATTCCCTTAATAGTTATTCCCATTTATTCCCACTGATTTAAGCCTTAAAGTAGGCTTAAATCAATGGGCCGCCAATTTTAGGCTTAAATCAACTACCGCCATCTTTGAAAGCCAACATTTTAACCAACAAGTCTTGAAAAAATAAGTTCTGAAAGCTTCCTTATTAATGAAGCACAGCTTATAAATAATGGAAGTGGGTCTTGATTATAGACTAAACGTTCAACTTTATTATTGGCAGACTCCAACAAAATAAATACAATAAAAGGCGGAGTAGAATGCTTTTTTTTCTTTCTAGTCTATAATACAGTACTATACTTAAATAATCAGATAATAGCGAATACGAGTTTCGCATTTTTAAGTTGTGTAAAAATTTAAACAGATATAAATTTGAAATATTTTTTCTAACAAGAAAATGTCTACTTAATGGTTTCATTACTCGTTATGAGAGCATAACTCAGTAGACTGAAAAAATCATAATAAATAAACCTCATCAAAATACCATTAAATAGGTGTTAACAAAAAAGGTTGTCAAAGTTATGTAATAATGACAATGTATAAGTGTTGTCAACAATCAAATGTTGCAACGTAAATTAAGCATTCACGATTGAGTATAATATATTTTTTCTATGATTGTTGTCCTTCCGTAGAAAGTCACCGAAATTTGTTTTTAAATTATAATTTAGAACAATTTAACTGATTACGACTCAGATAAATAACCTATATATACTACTACTTAGAATTGTTATTTCTACTTTATTCTTTAACATTGTATTCCACTTTTGGTGTTAGTTAATAATAACAATCCATAAAGATTATGAATATTTGAAAATCATTTTCAAATGGGTCCCAATATTTTAAACAACTGCTGTTGTTTAAAAAAGTAACCTTAATATATATATATAACAGAAATTTTGGCTTAAACTGAAACTGTTTAGTTTCGAATTTTCATTAGATACAAAATGTTACTTCATTAATAGAAATTGCTCTTATTTTGTTTTCATTTTCAACGTCGCAGAATTAATCTTCTTAGATGATACAGTATTAATTCCATTTAACAGAATTTAGCAAAGAATAAAGTTATCGCGAATACATGCGTTTTAGAACTGATTCTTAATGTTGCGGTGCCGGGGCGCAGATTAATTTATCTTTTAAAGTAACTAAGTATGTAAGTACAACTCTACAAAATACTTTTTAATAATACGTATTGATTAACACGCATAAAATGTAAAGTAACTAGCTAACATACATGAAGCAAATCGGCGACATGAAATAGCATTAAGCAACTTTAAAATTGCTTTACTTTTATAAAGAGCCTGTTATTTTGTAGCTAATTTTTTCCCTAAAATTTTTTCCCTATAATTCCCTAATAAATAGAACAATGATACCAAGATTATATAGAATGTTACACGAGTTTTAAATAATTAATGCAATATTTCAAATTGTTTTACTATTTACATTAAATAGTTACTGTTAGAACTAACACTTAGAGAAAGATGTACAAAAAATATTGAAATTATTTGTTGATAACGTAAAAGTATTTATTTTTAAAAAAATGTTTCTTTTCCGCAATAAATCTGCATTTTTACTTATCGACTGCAGATCGTAATGTCCCATACTTTGTTCAAAAGAAGAAGCTCATATTTTATTATGTTAGTTAATTTATACTGCAGTTTGAATGTAGTTTATAATAAATGAATAATTTTTAAAGAAATGGAAACCATTAAACCATTTAAAATGTCTGAAAAATTTATTCAGAAATACATTTTCACTTAACGTCTCAATCCTTTACTTCATTTTGAATTCTCTTTGTACAAAAATTACATGTTTGTTCTTCTAAGAAAATTGAAAAGGTGTTTTTTTTTTAACGGAATATTCTTTTCAAAATAGTTTGCCAAGAACAGACTATGAAAATCTGTATTGACGAGGTTAGAAAAAAATGGAGAAGTTAGTTATCCTTTTATCCTTTTCAGAGTTTGTTGAGATGTTATAATATATATATACAACAAAGAATTATAAAATAAAATAAAATAGAAAAACGTAAAGGTTCTTCAGGACACATTCCTTTACGATGGTAAATGCAATATTTCAAAATAAGGAATAATTATCCAAAGAAAAAAATTATTCTTTATAATGCGTCTGTATTGCTAAAAAATGAAAATGTAATTGAAAATGAGTTTGAGATTAAAGAAAGCAGAAAAAAAATTTACCGATGTGGAGTAAAAAATAAAATGCCTTAAAAAATAGATATACCAATCTAACAGTTAACAAAAATTCGGTAAGAAGAAAAAGATGCTTATAGCTTGATGCTTAAACAGTGCTTATAGCTTGAATCGCATAAAATAATACTTAAAAATAAATAAATTTGAAAAAATATGAAGCAAATTAGATTTCAGTGCTGACATCTATGAAGAAACACTTTAGTAAAGAATATTTGGAAAATTTAAGTAACAAAATTAAAATTAATTTAAAAAAAAAAAAAAAAAACTAAGATTACATTTTTAAAAAGAACTTTTACATTTGTAAATAAAATAAATCAATAGATAAGATGAAATTATTACTGAGCATTGGAAATTTATCTATAAAAAATATATTGTTTAAAAAATGACATTACCTAAACCCAGAAATGACTAATTATACGTCATAGAACTTTGATTTGAACAACATTGGAAATAGAAAAAATTTCTATTATTTGAAGATTCTTATCAGATGTTTTCAGTCAACAGTAAATGTTTTAGAAACTATTTAAAAGATAATCATAAAAATATGTGGAAGATTATGCACCATATTTTTAAAAACAAAAATAATGGGTGGCTTAAAATGAAGTAAAATTCACTGTCTACCATGCCAGGAAAAGTTTTAAAATTTTCACCCGCTTGTCGGGCATGTTCATGTACAATGTATTAGCCCAAACATCTTTTACGAATGCATATTAAAAAAAATATATAATTACATTAACGTTTTTACGAGTTTATTTAAATAATTTATTAAAATTATTTAAATAAACTCTCACTACCGCATAATCTTCCACACTTAATAAGAAAAAAACGAAGCAACTTTGGAAATATAAACTTTAAGTAGGAATGAATTTTTTAAAAAAACTTTGCATTGTAACAAATAATAACCTACTAGGACATTATCGAATTTCACGTAAGATTGAAAACAGATGAAAAGAAAATTAAAAGAAATAAAACAATATCACACCCGCCTTTGTTTTTAAAAAAATTTTTATAATTTTTTTATATACCGCGATTGGAGATTTATATAAAAATAATCATGATTGAGAAATTAAAAAGAATAAAGTAACTTAGCCGTATAAATTCTTATTTATAATCAAAATTTGAGGGCTTCGTTGCTATTTTAATGCATACCTGATTAAGTGAATGTTATTTTCGAATTATGCTGTTAATAAGCGAAATACATATCAAGCAAAATATTAAATTATCATTCAAAAAAATGTTAGTTTATGAAATCCGTTAAAAATGAATCTAAAGTTATTCGATTATAAAACTAATATATAAAGTGAAAGGATGTGTATGGATTATAGCTGATATATACTGTGAAATGTACATTTTAAGCTGTAAATACATCTTTAGTGTTTGTTGAATTATTGTGAATATGTATTGATAATGTACTAAATCCTTTTTTCTTCCCTCAGATTTCTTCTTTTAACTGTCTACAAAAATTTGGTGCTTTATTTTATTTTATCAATTGAAAAATGTAATACATTTATTTTCATTAAATAAGTTTAGATTAGTACCATGTACTTCCAGAATATAGCACAATAATTAATGGTGCTTATTTGAATATATGTGTTCTAATTATGTGTGTTTAGTTTTTGTGTGTAACGGATGCTTCGATTGTAGTACTGTGGTGTTTTATTTCTTTAATGGAAGTACATGAATTAAAATATTAATAATAAAAAATTATAATTTTTTTTTCTCCGCAAAATGTACAATTATGAAATAAAATTTTTAACCCAACGTAAATTAAACAAATTAAAATCTTTCTGGAAAAAATCAATGATTAAAATAAAACTTAATTCTAAAAAAAATTATTAAAATGTCTATAAAAAAAATAATGGTTAAAAAATTTTACGTTTAAAGTACAACGCTTACCAGGATATGGATGATTGACTGAATATAAACAATAACAAGTTTCCTAAAACCGGAAGTAAATTTAGAAAACTTCCAGTGTATCCCTCCGCTTATGTTACGAGGCGATGTGTGAACAGGCTAGGAAGTTTTATTATTGCGATTTGTGTTTAAATATACGTATATTTAACCGTCCGTAAGAATTTTCTGTAATTTATAAATTCTAAACAGATCGCGAGCCTAAAACAAAATTAATATAACAGCATAAATAAAGTTAGCCATGTTTTGGGTGTTATCCCTTATTTGGCTATATTTGTGTCAAATAGCACCGTTTATTATTTTTTGGGTAACATTATGGCAAGCTTGCGGAGTCTTCCGAATTTATTTGTTGTTTGTTTCGATTGAAAGAACGCGTTATATTGAAAACACTTCAAGCATAATAATATTGGATGGCGCGTTTTTTCAAACTTTTTTAGGCGAGAAAATCAGTCGGAAGTAGCAGCACTTACTATGAATTTCAACCCCCTAGCGTCATTTGCGCTTAGAGTCAATTATTTCGAAACTATTTTCGAAATTATTTAGAAACATTTTTATGTGATGTGGATTCAGCAATTATTAAAATTATGCAAACATGTTTCGGATGATTTAAGAAAAAGAAAAAAAAATCAGATTGGAAAATGAAATCCACTTTTCTTTTTTGTTTGAGTTATTATGTTTCATTTAATTCTATATTGTGCCATATCCATGTTGCTTTTATATTGCCTCCCATATTGATTATATACTGCCCATATTCATATTCAGCATCATAGTATTTAAAAAATTGAGGCGAGAACAGAAATTCATTATGGAACATTCTTTCTCACTTTTCAAATTGAAGTTAGAACTGAAATTCATTCTGGAACATTCCTTCTAACTTTTCAAATTGCAGTTAGGACAGAAATTCATTCTGGAACATTCCTTCTAACTTTGCTAAAAGAAAGTAAAATTGTATTTTTGAAAGGAAAAAAAACTGTAAAGTCAGTGTAATTTTTATTTCACTGAAAAATAAAAATTATGTGGATATTTGGCGATAATTCAAACTATTTGTAAATTATATGGTTTGCCTCATCTTTGCATAATTTGTAGATAATTGTAATAAATTATAATTCCTTCATAAAATAAATTATCTCATCTACTTATTTTGCATAAAGGAACTGTAAGTAACTTACAATTTTAAATGCTTCTTCTTACTCCGGGAATAGTTCTTAAAATTATTATTTTATAATATATATATTTACGGCGCACGATGGCTGAGTGGTAGTTCTTCGCTTTCTCAAGTCATAGATCCTGGGTTCAATCCTCGGGCCAGCCAAGTTCACTCAAAATGTTCATCATTTCAATAGGTCGATAAAATTAGTACCGAGCATCCAAGATCAAGAAGACTGAGATAAGCACAGAAGGCTTTGGCCCTCTGTGGGCTGTGGCACCGCTGAGTTTAGTTTAGTAAATATTTATGTTTAAAATAATAAATATTTCATTTTTATTCTATTATAAGAAATCAAATTGACTAATTATAATCAATAAATAGTGCTGTGGTTCGATAAAAAATAAAGCAGCTAAGTTTTTAGATGCTTGAATGACGTGAATATTGATTACAAGGCACAAAAATTAGACAAACAAATTTTAATTCTTCATCTCAATTGCAAATAAAATTTTCTCAATGTTGTTTATTTCAGTAAAGACAGTTAATTTTTTTGAATATGTTCACATAGTCAACCCTTGTGAGTCTTTGAACAGTTATTATCTGTAAATAATTAAGTAGAACGATAATTAATGATCTGTTACTGTAATAAAATTTTTCTTTTAACACTTTGTATGTTTTTCTTAATGGTCTCTCGTTATATTAATTTCAGATATTCTATTTAATTCTTTACTCGTTTCATGTGAAGAAATGAGCAACCAAAAATACCTGTCTAAATATAAATTATAGACATATTAATTAAAAGTTCAAAGCATACAGAACATAATTCTAAAATTAATCAAGTAATGCAACATTTTTTGGAAGTCAATAAAAACAGTGTGATTTCGAAAACTAATCAAATGATAGCTGGTTTGAGTACCTAACCTCATTGGTTCAAGTACTGATCTGAAAATTGTGTTGATCCTAAAATTGATCAAATGATACTGGGTTCAAGAACCGATGAAAAGGCAAAGAGTTAGAGTAAGGATCAAATAATAGAGGGTTTTTGAATATTAATAATAATAATACAGTTTACCAGTTTAAAATATCTTGAAAATTATCAATGATTATGTCAATTTAAATTAGCTAACAATATAGGTTGTTGTAGTTCATTTACGTCGCACTAGAGCTGCACAATGAGCTATTGGCGACGGTTTGGGAAACATCCCTGAGGATGATAAGAAGACATGCCATCACAATTTTGATCCTCTGCAGAGGGGATGGCACCCCCGCTTCGGGTAGCTCAACGACCTGCACGCGAAGTTGAGCACTTTACGGTAGCACAGTTTAACGAGGACCAATACCGCACACCCTCGGTCCCTACGCAGACTGATCCAAGTGGTCACCCACCCGCA
>NC_092212.1:89775691-89865478 GCF_043381705.1 Parasteatoda tepidariorum
CTGAGGATGATCCGAAGACATGCCATCACAATTTTGATCCTCTGCAGAGGGGATGGCACCCCCGCTTCGGTAGCTCAACGACCTGCACGCGAAGTTGAGCACTTTACGGTAGCACAGTTTAACGAGGACCAATACCGCACACCCTCAGTCCCTACGCAGACTGATCCGAGTGGTCACCCACCCGCAGCCAGTGATGCTTGACTTCGGTGAACCGTGTCTTAACGATCAGTCCACTGCGGGACACTAACAATATAAGACAATTTAAAATATTCTAATTGTTTTTAATTTACTCTTTGTGTTAGGTGCAAAACACAGGTTTTTCTTTGGATTTCTCAACTTCCTGATGTATTCGAATTATAAAATTAAAATTGCGAATTCCACTTGTAGTAGGTTTGGTTTGTTCATTTACGTCGCACTAGAGCTGCACAATGAGCTATTGGCGACGTTCTGGAAAACATCGCTGAGGATGGTCCGAAGACATGCCATCACAATTTTGATCCTCTGCAGAGGGGATGGCACCCCCGCTTAGGTAGCTCAACGACCTGCACACGAAGTTGAGCACTTTACGGTAGCACAGTTTAACCCGGAATTATAATGTTGCCTAAAGCCGGCTTTAGCCTTAGTCCGCCATTGTTCATACAGCATTCTTACTGTATTCTCGAAATTTATAAAAACGTTCTATTTTCGTTTTTACTTACAGCGTTATTACAAGTAAAGTTAAACAGCAATTAAAAATATGTTTGACTTTTTGTTCCTTTTGAAAAAGATAAATTTTACGTAATAAATTTTATTAATATAATTGTCCTAATTTCAATAAAATTTTAAATTTCAAACAATTATTACTTAATAAGGAAATTTTACGCATATTTAAATTTACGTAAATTAGTGTTTGATTTAAATTAAATGTGATTCACATCGTAAATAAAAGCAAAAAAAAGAGGCCAAAGAAAATTCAGTATCAGAATAAGTATGAGAGTTTATAAACAAAAAGAAATTGAGAGTTCAATTACTTTCTCTACGTAGTTCATTATAGCAAATATTAATTATTCTTATTTAAAATCGATTGTAGCATTAGAACCAAATATTACTGAAATAGTCTATGCGTAGCCTTCTGCTTTAAAAAACAAAAAAATTTTGAAAAATACAACACAACTCATTTAAAACTCATTCATTTTCCCGCTTTTTAATGTACTTTTTTTTAAAAACAATTTTTCGTATTTTCTTTTCACAATCTTTAATGTTTCCCATGTTTTCTCTATATTTTTAACTTATTTTATAATTTCTATATACTTGCAGCTTATGCACAGTAAATTATATCGTGAGTAGTTTTCTAAAGTACTCTATACTAAAGATAAATGAACACAACTGATAAATTTTATAAAATAAACTTTATGAAGAAAATGTATTCGAAACAAAATATACATAACTGATACAATTTTATAATTTAAAAATGATAAACTTAATGAAGATGCTGTATCCCAAACATAAATAAACAAGTATAATTTTATAATTTATATGTGATGAAACTTAATGGAGACAGTATAATTAATAAAACATTCAAACTACATAAATAAACAAAACTAATACAATTTTATAATTTACGTATAACAACTTAAAGAAAATACAATATACCAAACATCATATTACTGTATGAGATGAATTTTTTTTAACTTAGTGAGTGTATGTATTCTGACGCATGTAACCCAGCTTTGTAGGTGGTAAATCTCTCTATACAGTGCTTTTAAACCTGCAAAATACTTTAGGTTAACCCCGCAATCTATGCAGAGTTAAAAAGTGTTTATTAATTTGAGGTACCAGAACACTTCTTTAAAAAAAAAAAAAAAAACTTTTTTTTGTTAAGACATATTATAAAGCTGCATATATACGGCTTTAAATATCTGTATACGAACCAAATTTAACATAAATATATTGCATTCTTTCAACCTGGCAAAATAATATGAATTATTCTATTTTTAAATGAGATTATTTTCTTAAAAATTAAACAGCATTAAAAATAAATGAACTCTTTTTTTTAATTTTATGACGTAGAGAGCAGAATTTATGGAGATCTGCAGCAATATCTTCATAAATCCAAATTTGTTTTTAACCTCAACGATTCATCATCATCATTGGTGGCACAACAGCTCACAGTGGGTCTTCCGTAGAAGATTTTTTCATTCTTTTGCAGGCTCTCCAGTACTTTAGAATTAGAATTAAGTCTTATCAGGTGGCATGCTAAGAATATGTAGGAAGACTTGACTGTGTGTCCTACTGATTAACCCATTTTCGACCAAGCTTGCGCAACTACACCATTTCAATAAATATGTTTTTATTAACACTGTAACGTATATTTTTCACTAATTTTATTTCTTTGCTGTAGTCAGGGGTTCTTAAGACATCGATAAATTATTTATAATTCAATTGGATGTAAACACTTTCTGTTGAGAAATATCTACTCAAGTTTTTTAACTTAAAACAGTTATTGACAAATGATGCTTTTTGAAAATGTATAGTTATTCATTTTGAGATTTATCATATGTTTTTATGAGAGATTAAAGTTACAAGTTAGTAAATAAAAAAAAATTATACAACAAATTTTATTAAAAAAAAAACAACTAAATGGTTTGCTCACTGACTTGAATGGTGCCTATACGCCCATGGCAACATTGTCACAGAACGTTACAATTTTGCAGAAGAATTTTTCATTCGGGAAGGGAAAAAGTTTGGTCTTCTTTTCTGCATTATTTTTCGATTTTTTTTCCTTTTCGTTTCTCACCTGAGATTTTTGAAAAAAATCGGTAATGACTGGCTTCAGCTAGAATTTCTAATTAATAATATAAAATTAAAAATAGTTCGCAAAAGTTTATATGATATTTCGATCTGGAAATGATGTTCTTGCTTTCATTTTTTCTTTAAAGAACATCATGTTTTACATACATATATTTGAGTATTTATTTTTTAAACAGTCTTACTCACGTGATTTAGGAGTCAATCTTGATTTTGTGAGTCGCTGCGCAGACTTTACGATTTTTAATTTATGTACGAATTTGAACTTATTATTATTGTTTAATGTATTTATGAATTTTAATTTGTGATGATTCACAAAATTCGAAAGAGGAAGTGATTAGTGCATTTTTTCCGCCTACAAAATTCAGGAATATCGCCTATAATATTAGAAATAAAAATATATAACTTTTAAAATTCATTTTTATTTTATAATTTATTCTGTAAACACAATGTATCTATTATTTTAAATTAGTAATTGCTATAATTAAAAGTATCTTAAAGCAAAATATTAGTGCTAGGGAAGTTTGTGGCAGAAAACCAGAAAAAATTCTGCCACAGGGCCAATACACATAATTTTATTTCTTAAATAAAATATAATTTTTCATACACAAAATTTTTTTGTGTCTCAACTAGTTTAATGTAAGCATATTTCAATGAAAACAATATCACATTTTATAAAATTTCAATGCTTGGCCAAAATGGGCAGGGGTAATTGTGGCACTAAGTGAAAAACTCTGAAAATTTTTATACCATAAATATTTCAAATGCAATATAATTTTTTAAACTAACATTTATAACTAAATTACCTTCTAACGCAAAATATATCACACCTTTAGAGTAAGTAGTTCAAGAAGCTTACTTCTAACAAGAATCGCGATATTAGACTTTAAATTCGCACGAGTATGAATCGTGATATTGGATTTTAAAAAATGTGAAAATACAACTAGCAATATTGAATTCTTAAATCATTCAAATACGAATCCCTAGATCACGTAAATACGAATTGCAATGTGTAGGTTTTAAGTCATGTATAAAAATATCACAATGTTTGATATCACAAACGTGTGAATACGAATTGCAATATCGGATTTTCAAAACGTGTGAATATGAATCTCGGTCTTAGATATTTAAAACACGTGAATATGAATCTCAGCCTTAGATTTAAAACTCGCACGAGTATGAATTGTGATATCGGATTTTAAAAACACAATAATGCAAATAGCAATATTGGATTTTTAAAACCATGTGAAAAGAAATTGCGATGCACGATTTTCAAACCATGTGAATACGAATTGCAACACATAGTTTTTGTGTCAGGTACCCCTTGAGTACAACAATCCCTGAATGGGTTAAGAAGCATCTGTCTTAATATCAATTATGTTATTAATTCAATGTCCTGGTGCAGTACTTGAAGCTAACTTTCAGTTATTAATGATTTCAACAAAAAAAAAATGTCCACAGGAACACAATTATGTAGCTCAAATAAATTATTAAATGAAAATAAGATTTTTAATACCCCAAATCGAATCACTGTGAAGGGAAAGATTAACAACACCACAGTCTGTAGACAACGACTTGTTGATTAAACTTGTCTTAGGAACAATGAGATTGGGAATGTTCGTCTCTATGTACAATTTGAACACACTGCATTTCTCGATGGCACAGGGTTGGCGGAGGAGGACTTTTGTTTCCCACCGCATGCAGTCATTCACCTGCAGAGCTTCTTTCCAAACTGCACGGGCCAAATTCACGATGACGGCATTGTACGAGGTGCTGGCGCATTCTTTCACGAGGACAAGCGTCAAGTGTTCGGGAATGTGAGGCACGATGACAATGAACTTCAATCCGAGCAAATATTTCGAAGTATCCAAGGAAAAACGCATGCAATTCAATTGGTCTTCCAAACAGGGCCCCAACTGTTCGGTATGGAAATTGAAAAAATAAGAGTAGCTCAGCAAAGAATCGTTGACGTGGTAGGTGACCCGGTTCCGGTTGTTCGGCTTGACGCAGGACAGAACGGCAGACGGCAGAGCGCTCTTTTCCGTATCCGACATGTCGTCGAAACACACGTACTTCAAGAATGGTGTCAACTCTTTTAAAATGTTTTCTTCGCTCACCGGGATATTTAATCGGCAACACTGTATCGGGGCCCACCTCAACAAGGCTTCGAACACCATGAGCTCGCTGTCGATGTTCAGTTCGCGGCTGGTGATTATTTCCATGACGGCCTCGCAACTGAGTCTTTCAAACGACTTGCTTCTGAGTAAAATGAAACCAGCGTCTAATATCAGCTTCAGTGCTTTTTCTTTGAGGGATATCAGCGAATACAAACAAGCGTCGTTGTAGATGTTACACACATTATTGATGGTGATGACGCTCTCCAGAAAGCGGGCACAATAATTAACCAAGGGATCTATTTGATATTTGTGGGCGGCGCATAATAAATCTCGAGCGTCAAGCCAATTTTCAAGAACTGATTTACCACAGTAAACATACCTGCAAAATAAATATAATAAATTTAGATATTGAAACGAGGCAAACGACTTCATACCTATTGTAAACATAAATACTAAACAACCCTAGCAACAATTATTTCACCTTGGCCCCCATAGGGTTCAATATTTTTCCTATATGAACATGCATCGAGGGACCTATATTCGGACGTCTAGATTTTAATGATCAGGGGCCAAAAAAAAAGCACTATCTCTTCCATGTGCAGTATTCCCCTTGTCCACACTATTCTTTTCTTTTAGAATGCTTCACTCTCCTCATAGAGTGTCATTCTAGGCAAAGGGCAGAATATATTAATAAAAGAACCAGAATATATTAATAAAATCGTCGCCTTGTCCGTATTCCCCCCCCCCACACACACACACATTAATATTTGTCCCTCCAAAATGCTTTACCCTCGATGCAGTCTAATTCTAAAAGATAAACGAACGACTTTTTGTTTTAAAATATTGAACTGAAAAATTGCTCCATCAACCATAGTGATACTAAAAAATAAAGGACTTTTGAAAACATTAAACCAAAATTAAATACTTTTAACGGCCGTTATTTTCCAAAATAAAAATTAAGCAGTCTTTAAGGACTTTTAAGGATTGTGGGAGCCCTGAATAAGCACCTTTTGAGTACTTTTATAATCACTCAAAAAATATTTTTAAGTACTTATTTACAAACTACTTATTTACATTAACAAACTATAACGTTACTATTTAACAAAATCCAAAGACTTCACATGATCATGATAAAATAACTAATTTCTGACAAAGAACTCTTTTCTTGATTATATTAGCCATTATAAAATGATCAAGAGATTTTTCGGTTCGATATCAGAGGGTGGAAAATGAACCCTGAAATTGTGAATATCTTGCAAAATGCAGCAGAGTTGCACATGAAAATGCAGGAATATCACCGAACTCGGCTCATGCGACACACACGCGAACTCCCAAGAATTACATCAAACAAGTAAAATGATTTTCGCTTTCACACGCTATGGACGGATGGTATGGCAAAATGGACTATGGTAGAATGAATTGTGAAAACGCTGAAAAGAAAAATGAGAAAACTACGCTTTCGCCTAATGTGTGGCGAAAATCGACATAATAAAGAAAAAAAACTCATTTTCAAAAACAGAAAATTAAGCACTTTTTAAAAGCACTCAATAAAAAACCACTTTTAAGGGTCGAACCGAAAAAAAAGCATAGTTAAGAACATTTTTTAAAAAAGCTACGCATCATGGAAAAAATGGAATTCCGGGCTACACCCAGAATACAATCACCCCTTATTAATACTTTTTTTCAGACGGTGTAAATTAGTGATTTTTTTAGAAAAATACACATTTCATTCAAATCAATGATTTAAAAGTTAAATCAATGGATTTAAATTGCATCAACTCTGTTCATATCATTAATAAAAATTTCTTACATTAGCAACATTTCCACAATGTGAGGTTCAATATCTTCAATGACAACTTCTCCGTTCTTTCTTTCGCAGAATTCATTTTCTAGCATAAGTCGAAACACGGGACTTTGAGAAGACAAAATCAACTTATGAGCAGGAAAACGCCAACGACCTCCATTATTACTCTTAACAATTATAGTCAAATCACTGAACTCTTCTGACTTGAATAAATGTTCACCTGCACCCGAGTAGGATGCATTCGGTAACATATTCATCTTATAAATTAGGTAACTGAAAAAAATAAGAACAATTAAACCAACTTTATTAATCAGTTGTATTAAGGTAGAATATAAAATTTTCATTATGAACTGACTGTTAAAAAAGGCAAGTTGGAAGAAAAAAAAAGCTTTTTTTTCAATAAAAAATATTTTTTTTCAATTCGTCTTTACAAAATATTTTATCTTAAAAATGGACAGTATACTTTGGGATTATATCTTCGGCCATTTTCGTACTTTGGTATTATCCCGTCCATCATTTTTGCTATAAAGCAAGGTTGCAAAAAACTTGGGTTTTTCCAGAAATACTCAACCTGGGTGGGGTTTTTGGGCTTTTTCATGTTTTATCTCTTCAAAAGAGAGGGTAAGGATAAGTACCTTATTTTAAATAAGCTTAGATTAATAATTAAGTTTAATTTTATGAATTAACTTAACAATAGGTAATTAAAGTGTAATTTTTAATTAATACAAACAAATTGGTGCAAAAGTCTGAATGTACAATCAGTACATCACAGTAGTGCAGTGTTTCCCAAACTTATGACTTTTGCATACCCTTTCTAAATATTTCGTAACGGTGTGTACCACTAATAAAAAATAAATGTATTTTTAACAAGAAAAAAAATTGCACAAAAGTAAAAGTTACTGGCTGTTGACACCACTAATTATTAACTGTTAACTCTGCTAAAAATAACCAATAGAAAAATATGTAATCGTAAATTTTCATAGCTTGCTTTGTTTTTAAATAAATAAAAAATTTAAATTTTCGTTTGTTACAAGATATTTCCCATAAGAACGCGCACGGCTAAACTGTGCCTGTACCCTTGGGGGTACGGGTACCACACTTTAGGAAACACTGCAGTAGTGGAAATTGGTTGAAATACATGTTAATGATAGAGACATGACAGATTTTTGCAACTTTATGGTTGCCCTAGGCAAATATCCAGCTAGTTCGACATCACTGGAACAAGTATTTTCTACACGTGGACTGGTTTGGTCAAAATTGAGAAATAGACTGGGTGTACAAAAAGCGTTAAAATACATAAGTATTTAAGATTGAAGAAGTATAACACTGATAACCTAATCGATTTATGTTTTTCCTCTGTCTGTGTTTATTTTGAATTAAAATCCTTATGAAATAACTTTTATTGTAGAATGATTTATAGTCAGATTATTCTGTTTTTTTTTTAATACGAAACCTATACATTTTTCTTCATGAATTCCACAAATAATTTTCTTTTTAAATTGCTATTAGTTTTTCTTCCATGGGTTCTTTTTTTAAGCTAGACTACAAATATATTTCAATAGAATAGCTCTTTAATATAACAGAACATAAAGAAGAAATCAATTTTAGAAAAACCCACTTTAGGGTGGGTTTTACTGGGTAGGTGGGTTTTTTGAAACCCTGCTATAAGATAGCTCCTATGAGTCCTATACCAATAACCGAAAAGGTTATTATGTTTACTGTGTATTCCTTGACTATGCGAATAAGTTTTGTCTAGCCTGTTTAAATACACTGTTGTTGTTTTTTTACCCTGTTGTAAAATTATTCAAATTTTGGATTTGCCTAGCATTGAAGGCAGTGCAGCGGCATATTTTTAAGAGGATCGGATAATTTCTCCCAAAAAAAAGTGTGCAATGTCCACAATAAGCAATGTAAAGGGGTGTGATAAACGAGTAGCTATTCGAAAGGCCCTTGATTGGAGGGCTCAAAACTCCCGTTCCTGACTGCCCACCGGCTTATTTACTACTGGTTGCAAGAATTAACATGAATTGAATGGGAAGAAAAACAGCTGGATTTGATAGGAAAGACAATTGTTGATTGGAACAATTATATGAGGGAAGTGTGCACTCATAGCCTGTGATGGCACTAAAGGATTTGCACATTTTTCACGAATGTTGCAAGATCGACGGGATAATCCCAAAGTACAAAATGGACTTGATGCAATATATATTTTTTATTTTGCAAATGGATCTTTTACAAATTTTTTTCTATGAACCACAGAGTCATGGACATAATTTATAATTTTAAAAATGTAACTCATAGAAAAACATAGTATTTTTTTCACATGCAATGTCCTGCTCTACTATATGTGAAATACTATAGTATTTCAACCCTGGCAGAATTTTACATTAATTTTAGATTCAGAAAATTACAAATACATTTTTCACAAATACAGAACAAGTTGCTCGTTTGGTTACATTGATTTTAAACAAAACCATAAAAACAGATTCTATTTGTATTACACTTTGAAATTACTATTTTTACGAAAATGGATAAGTGGAGAGATCTCCGTATTGTGAACTGGGGCTGCTTAATCACTGAGTCTTGGCAAATTCCCGGCAGCGGCCCTCGAGAAACTTTAAAAAAAATTTAAAAAAACATCACAGAAAAGGACAAACTCAAAAGACAAATGGGCTTGCTTTTTTAAAAAAAAAAATAACAAGCTTAAATTAAGCATTTTGGCGATTTTCTTTTCTTTTATAACCATTGTTAAACAGCAAACCCAATTTTTTGGGATTTCGACTACCAATGTTCAACTCTATAGCCTTGTAATTTCGAACCCAATCCAGATCACAAGGGAACTACTGGATCAAGTATTAGAAGAAATTTGCTCTTGTGGAGGACTTTTAGATGGAACTAACCCGCATTTGCGTTACATAGTAATCTCCAACAGCAAGTCTGACAGCAAGTGAACTGTAACCCAGATAAGTCTAGGTTTGGCAAGTTTCGGACAATAGAGGGTTTTAAGATCAAAAATCCCTGTCCCTGTCCCCTAATGTCCAAGGCATGTCGAAAACCCTTTTTAGACTGAAACAATTGCTAAAAAATTAAAAGTTTAGTGCATAAATAATTAATAGTTAATATAAATTAGTCATAAATATAATTACCTATAAAATTTCAAATCATCAATCAATTATAGAGTTGGGATATTTTCTTAGTTAGATTTGTTACGCCAACTACAGTCGCCAAATAGATTTTAAACGTGCAAATTTAAAAAAAAAAAAAACTTGTTATGAGCTTAAATTTGTTACAAGTTATACCTTTCGAGTTGGTCCCTTTCTGTGATGTTTTTTTTTTCAGAACCTATTACCAGTTACGTTTTTCCTACTATGAGTATGAGCAAAAAAAAATTATATTTATTTAATATTCTTTTGAAGAGAACTTACGTAGAAACAGCAAAAAATAACACTTCTTATTCGTCTATTTATTTAAAATAATTAACTGTACATGTCAAGTAAGAAAATTACATATTAATCATCATAAAAACACATTTAAGAATAAGAAAAATGGAAAGAAATTTTAGCACTTATAAATCAAAACATAACTTACTAACTGATAAGAATAAATATACTTTGTTTACTGTTTGTTTTTGATACTTTGACATAAGGCTTAACACACAGACAAACAACAAATTTATTGCCACAACAATCAGCTACGAGCTACTCATCTTTGTATATTTAACAATCTACTGCATATTGCTAACCCAATTTAAAAAGTTCCAAATAAACAACACTTGTTTTAATATTCAGATATAATTCACTGTAACTGTGTTGACCGGTTTGTTTTTCGGAGAAAAAAAATAATAAAATACTGCGATCGTGTAATGTTGGAAGTTCTCTAAAATTGGTGATAAAGCTGTTATTTTTCAATGAATAATATGCAAATGCTTTCATAATATTTCGATATGGCTGTGATTCGATCATGGGATAGGAGATTATCATTAACTTTAGCATTAGCACTGTGTATAATCTGTGATTGTGTGATTTGTTTAGGTGATGTGATTTATGCAATTAACGCAGGTGGTGAATCTCATGTTGATTCAGACGGTATACATTATCGAAGAGATCCATTACATGGTAGAATCGGAACTGCGTCTGATTACGGAAAACAATTAATTATCAGCAGAGTCCCAAGAACGGACCAAATATTATATCAGACGGAGAGATATCACCATGCAACGTTTGGTTATGAAATTCCTGTTAATCGTGACGGAGATTATGTTTTAGTGCTGAAATTTTGTGAGGTTTACTTTTCATCACCAGGGATGAAGGTATTAAAATCATCAACACCAGATTTGTAATGCATTTAAAATGCAGTCAACCTTTTTTTCAAATGTTTGTCTAATTAAAAAATACAGTCACAGGTATTTTTGCGGGCTAAAAAACAGGTAATTTTGTAGGCAAAAAATATTATTCCCAGGACAGTGTAAATAAACTATGGAAAAAACCTATTGGAATAGTGTTGCATTGAATCAAACAATAACATAACTAACAGGGTGTGTAGCGTTTTTAAAAAGTGCATAAAGGTGCTTATTTTTGATTTACGTTTTTAAAAAGCCTTATTTATCTATCTTTTAAAAAGAGATTTTTCTTTGCTGTGTCGATTTTTATTCTAAATTACAAAAAATGCATAATTTTCACAATTTTCTCTTCAATATTTATCAGAAACTAGTTATTTTATCTTGATTATGTAAAGATTTTAAATTTAATTGATTTTACGTATATAAATGAAGAACTTAAAACGATAGAAAAAAAAATATTTTTATTACTGCACAGATCCTATTAATGATTTTTTTGGAAAGTGATAAAAAATATTTTTCAGTGCTTATTTTTTGTTGAAAAATCTGGCTATGCACCCTGAATAATAAACTAAAATATTTTAGGTTTGTATTTTGCTGTAAAGCAATCTTATATATTTTGCCTTGGATATTTTATTGGGGATATTCCATATCCTTATTTGTCGACTACAATCGCCAAATAGATTTTAAACTTACGAATTACACCTTTTCAGTTGGTCCATTTCTGTGATGTTTTTTTTTTTTTTTTAGTTTCTTATGGGCCGCTGCCCGAAAGTTGTCAAGATTTGGCTATTAAGATCAGGATACGAAAATCTCTCCATTTTATTATTTAATTTATAAATTTTTGAATATAATATTTATTCAATTGTATTGTAATAGAAATAATTTTAAATCTCACTAAAACATATTTCAAGTTAACATTAAATATTTCCGAAGAAATCCATTTTTTTTATGCACCAAAAGTTTGATACCTTTCTATTTTTAAAATTAGTTAAAATATTTATTTTTTATAAGGTTGCGTATAGTAACAGGGATCTGTCTAGGCCAAATTTACTGCCATTTAGCGGTATCTTCACTAATTCAACTTTAGGAAAAACAATAGTTTCACAAAATACTTTCTTAAAATTTTATTTTTGTATCCTGTAAAAAAACGATAAATTCATATTTTTACCATATTTTTGTGTTAAATTATTAATTTTCACAAATTATGTCTAAATTTTCACAAAATAGGTACCTCTCAGAAAAACCTAGACAGATCCCTACCCTGAGTTAATGAAATCTGCCGTAGTAACCGAAATTTTCAAAACTCTGGACTAATATTTTTATAGCTTTTCATTTCCTCTTGTTAAAAATAGTCTAGTGTGTGTATTGTACCAAAAAAATTCTTGATTTTATTATTTTTTTATAAAGTGTAGTCTTTGTTATTTTGTACCACTTCAAAGCCTGCTAATGAAATATAGACATTTTTACCTTTTTCACTCACTGTAGAATACAGATTAATATTAGATAGTCACGGAAACCTCCCTTCACATTTGCCTAATTTGAGAAACATTAGTTAAATGTAGGAACAAAATGTAGTAATTTAAAAATAAATTCACAGATGCACTATTATTGAATTATTTACTGAAGCAATTATAGTCATTAAAAATTCATCACTGAACTAGACGTATTTTCACCCATTGTTTTCTAGCAAAAATAGGAAGAAAAAACAGTTTCTTATTCAGTGAGAAAGGTATTATTATAAGGTGAAAATTTCCGAACTATGAAACCAGAGTCGCCACTCCACGAAGGAAACCTGGAAAATAAAAGGAATTAAAAAATTGTCTAAAATAAGTGAGAGTTTTGAATTTTTCTTTATGAACTGAGAAAATACAGGGAATTTTTATTTTATCTTTTACAAAGTGTTGAACACTCAAAGTGCAAATTATGGATTATTTAAATATAGTTTAGCTATACTATACTACTTCATTTGCTGCATTAATATTTTTTCCTATATGTTGAACTGTTCTTTAAGTTTTTCCAACAATTAAATTTAGTAATAGGCATAATAATATAGCTCACACATTTGTACAGTTATTTTGTGTTTCCTCTTGATATATTGTGTATAATATATACAGGGAAAGCACAGGGATCTTTTTTTTCTAGATTTGAGTTGCAACTGTGGAAACAGTTAATTAAGGGATTCATATATGCCCTGTGGCAGGATTTTTTCTGGCTTTTTGTAAAATACCTTTCCAGTACTAATATCTTTCTGCTCGATACTTTTAATAATAACAAATACACCTGTTACTAATTTAAAGTAACAAAAGAGTCAACTTCAAAAAAGAAAACTTTTCAGATAAAATACTTTAAAAAAAATTTAAGTAAGTACCTAATATTATTTTTATTCTAATATTAAGGACAATATTCTCCCATTTTGTTGGGAGAAAACACACTAATTATTTCCTTTTTCGCATTTTGTATATCATCACATTAAAAAAAATCGTGAAATCTGTAGCTATAACTACTGGGGAGGGGAGTATTGACAGCGAAATCACGCAAGTTGGACTCTTCAAAAAGGGTGTGTGTTTTCATTTTAAGAATTGGTTGTTGTAATAAATTATATTGTATTACAAATATTGGATTTTAAAAACTATGTGAAAATCAATAGTAATAAATGCATTAAAAAATAGAATTCATCAGAAAAGAAAACTAAATTTTTTACTTCTTTGTTTTTCATTATTCTCAAATGAGAATCAAAAAATCATAAGCATTTTTTCCCACTCAGATGCGTGAGATAGGCATCTTTTGAATATAATTCTGAAGATAAGATAAAATGTGTCGATAATTTCCGCAGGAAAAAAAAAAATTATTTTACTTCACAAAGGAAAAATCTTTCTACAAGAAAAGTTTTTTACTTAACTTACATTTAAAAAAAAATGAAAAATGCTGAATATTATGTAGAAAGAACATAAGACATATCAGTATATAAAAAATTATATACTGATATTTCTGACTAAAATATTTAATAACTTACTTATTTGTCACTGAATAAATAGTTGTTTTTATTCAAGCTTAATGATATATTGCAGGTATTTGATGTGACACTGAATGGTGTGCATACTGTTGTGTCTGATTTAGATATCTTTGCTAAAGTGGGAAAAGGAGTTGCACATGATGAACTTATACCATTCACTGTGAAAGGAAATAAGCTTATAGTTAATGAAGAAGAGTCAGAACATGATGGAAAAATAAGAGTTGAATTCATTAAGGTGAGAATTTATGTAATTTTAAATCTCTCTGAAGGTTTAGTTTGTCTAAAGTAAGAACTCCTCTAGCTGTCTGTCCCCTGACTGTGGTGAAGAGGTATAGGGGTATGGGATCATTGTTTAGGACAGGTTTTGTCTTGGATCAACGAGATCTTTTTCTTTGATCTATTGTGTTAGCCCCAAAGTGAAGAAAAGCTGCCCTCCCTGAAATGTGCTATTCTTGTTTCCATGGCAGCAGACTTTGTGATGGGCGGAGTTTTTAACATAGACAAACTATACATACTCCAACTAATTTCTTGTTAATATGGTCTTTCATATATTGGACAAACTAAGTTCACCGTTAAATTTTTACTTTAGGAAAATTTGTCCAAAATCAGGATATTCAACAATCTTCCATGATCATACATAGTTGATATTCTAATCTTAGATTTTTTTTCTGCTGAAATCCTTCAACATTGTTCTCTATCTTCTGATCTTGATTATTGGGGATCTTTCCGTATTTTGAAAATTCTAATAATTCAGTTGATGATTTTTCTAGTCATCAATCCTTCCCCAGTGTTCAAAAATCTATTCTAATTTAAGTTTGACATCTTGTGCACTTGTCCAACTCCCTCGCACCTGTTTCTTTCTCCCTTTCATTATCTTATTCAAGCTTACTCCTCACCCCTTTCCGATTAAACCACATAACCCATGTTTATTTGTCACTTTTCTACCATCATTTTGTGCTTAGACACTGGGGAAGGTTCTTATTCTGTGGATGTTCAGGCTTTACTTTATTCCATTTGAAAATGCGACTGGGAAACTCTCAGAGAATTTGTGAATACTTTGGCACCACCCTTCAGTGCTGAGGACTAAAATGAACTGATTTTCCATTCTCCAATAAATATTTATTTTCAATTCGTTTTTCAAATTAAGTTTTCATTTGCAAATTATTTTTTCCTTTTTCTTTAAAAAATAATTTAACAATTATTTTATGTTAAAAGAAATAAATACTTTTATGACTTTTTATGAAAACATTGTTGTTTTTCATAATTATTGCAAGATCAAGTAATGATGACGCCACAATGAAAGAATAGGATTGACAGAATTTCAATTAATATTGTTGGTTCTGTGTAATGTATCTACCACTACAAATACACATTTCCAATTCACAAGTATGTAAGACATGTTAACACGATTCTATGTAAGGGAACCTTTTCATAGATGAAGATTGACATTGTCGAAAACAACTCTCCCCACATTGGTGACCTGGACGTGCATAGAACATGCCTATCTTAACAGAAACTCCTACTTCGATTTGAACATGCCTACTTTAATGGATAGTCCCCATTGAACAGTTGACTTGTGACTGTGGCATTATCCACCTCCTGACGCTGTTGCTACTCAATCTCGATCACACATTGTCGTCCTGTATACACTCGACTGCTAATGGCAGCACGAGAGCGACAACGGCTTTGAACTTAATACAGCTCTCACAATCAGCACTCAAAACTACGGTGATCTTAATGCAGCTCTCCTGGCTTCTCACTTAAACGGTAATGAATCAACTAGTGGAATCCCGTCCATCGAATTCTATCACAGATAAAATTCTGGTGGGGGATGTACTGTAGTGTAGTAACCACTACCAATAAACAATTCCAATTCACAAGTATATAAGACTCAATTCTGTGTAGGGGTACCTTTACATATATGAAGGTTGACATGGTCAATAACTACTTTCCCCACTATCTGCTTGAGTTTGTATTTTTCACCCTATTATTTTGAAATACTGGGCAAAGGTTATTTTTTAAAATATCAAATTTATAGATCTAGGACTAAGCATTGATGATGATCAAGTGTAAAATAAGTTGAAGTAAGAAGGGCTCTAAGAAAAAGAAATTCAGCAATTGGTTTAAAAAAATACACAAGGTTATTTTTTATTTATTCGCTTTTTGCTGAAAAATATATGGTTTTTTTAAAAAAAAATAATCATTGGTATGATAGGTGGGCCATTCTCATCGAAAGTAAGGCATAAATTTCTGAAAAATTCCTCTAAATTACGCTAGACTGTGTTAATTGGTCAAAAAATAAGTTCAGTCTTAAATTTTTCTATGAAATTTTTTTTAATGCTATTGTGAAACCTTAAGTTCGTAGGAAATTTGAAAATTCCTCTGGAAAATATTAAATTCTAGGGGGAAACTGCAGCTCTTTAAACCTTGAAAGTCTTCATGCTTTGAAATTCTTAAGAAATTTCTCAATTTGAATCACTTGTTTCTAATCCCGACTAAGTTTTTTTTAATTTATCATTCTGACTGATTAAAGATATAAGGGAAAAGTTTGTATAATCTCAACTGATTAATTTAGTACATTTCGCTTATTTTCTTGTTTAAGGTCATAATTTTGAAACAGATCAACAGATATTTTTAAAATTAATAAAAGAAAATATGAAGATTGTGTAAAAACAAATAAGTACTTATAAAATTTCAAAAAACTATTAACAATCAGAATTTTAGTTAAAATAATAAATTTTTAATACCTGATAAAAAAATTCTCTAATCCTTTTAATTTTATGTCATAAAAATTATTTTGTTATTATAGAAATATTAAAACACTTAAAATTCAATGCATTTCAGAGGTCTTAAAAACTTTTAAACATTTTAAAAACTTTTCAATTATGCTTATGTTCAAAAAGTGACATTAGAAAAATTTCCTAAACTTGTTCTGTTAATAAATTTATTATTCATTACTTGTTAAATATTTATTGTTCTCCATGCTACAGCTTATTTTAGTTAAATTGAAATATTATTTTTGGTGGATTTTAAAAAATTTAGATTTGAAAGGCAGACTATTAATTTTCATTTTCTTTTTTAACCTTTTTTTCCTTTTCCATTTTTGCTTTTAATTACTAAGCTACACTCATGCAGTGGTTAAAACTCGGAATTATCTATCATAGGGAAAAACTAAAGTTCTATCCTCAGTGACTGCTTGATACTATTGTAGCTTGTCTGAGAAGGAAAGGTGATTGTCACTCGAAGCTGACCACACTGCAGCCATTATTCTTTGTCACAAAATTATGTTGCTTTCACATCTATAGCTTGTTACAGCCTTAACAATTACTGGCTGTTGCAGGAATGCTTTTCTTTATTTATTTAAATGAAGAAATTGTGTGTCTCCATAGAAAGGGTTTTTCTATTGGCCTGAACTATGTATTTTCTTTTTCTTGTAAGATTCCTCCAATTGATTTTGTGATTAAAAAAAAAAAAAGGGCGCTGATAATCTAGACCAGGGATGGCGAACCAATGGCACGAGACACAATATTTTGGGCACGCCAACGATCACAATTGTTATTACACTATGAATTTTTATTACACAAATGTTATTACACTATGAAGCATATGAAACAATTAAATTAAAATTCACAAAAACGAACAAAATAAACAATTATTAATAAAAAAATTAACAATTAATGCTAATCTGCAACAACAGAAGTCACTCAGTTGTTACTTTAAGTTGTTTTAAGACATGGCAAAATGTTTTTGTTTTTTTTTCAATGTAAATAAAGAGTTTTGATTTGATAGTATTTAGTATTATTTTTCCAATAATCACGAAGTCAAAATTATTTGACGGCACGTTTTGACCTCATTGAACAATTTTTTTGGAAAAACTGGCACTTTGGTGTATAAAGGTTCGCCACCACTGATCTAGAGCATACTTGTCTGAAGTGCGGCCCAATTGCAAATCATGAAAGTATTTAAATTAATGTTTGCAATATTTTTTATATATAATCGATTCGCTTACATTTATTTTGAAATAAAAACATCTTAGAGCACAACAGTCAGGTTCTGGTCTACCCTTATTATTTTTAATATGAAAACCAGAACCTGACCGTTACGCCCATCTTAGTATGTCATGAGAATTTACGTTTCGAATTATGTGTGTGTCCACTCGACAGCGAATTTTTTTAAGAATTACAATATTTGTTTGCGGTATATTGCATTGTATTTTGATTTCCTAATTCTTGAATCAAATTCAGCTTCCGGCAGTACCTATATTTGTGAACAATTATTTTCAAGAATGAAGCATACAAAAAAAAAAGTCACACAAAGATCGCTGACAAACATCGTGAAAATGCATTAAGAATTGCAACCTTGTCTGCTGAACTCGATATCGATTTGCTTGTTCAACAAAAGCAAATTTATCCATCGAATTAACTTGAATTTTTTCCATTTTTATGAAATCAAAACTAAATTAAACGAAACTTTTACAAATTTTTAAAATAAATATGTACCTATAGTTCATATTTTCTAATATGAATTATATATCTATATATATTATGATATGATATATATATAGTCCTTATATAATATGAATATGAATTTCTAGTATCTAATTCAAATTTTAAAAAATTAATAGTAAAACTATGTTAATTTATTTTAATAAAACTACATAGAGTTAATTTTTATTTCAATTTTTTGAAAAAGTATTGTATGTGACCCAGCAAATTTTTTCTCTTTGCTATGTAGCCCTCAAACGGTCATGGTTTTGACACCCATGCTGTAGACTGTTTAGGACGGTAGATAGTCTGGTTAATAAATAATCCAGATTGGACAATTTGAAAACAGTATAGCAACAATATACTATTGCAATGTTTCTTAAATATAAAACTAGCAATTGTAGTTGTTTAAAAAATGTTACATACACACATTGTACTTCCAATGGATTTTTTTTTAAAAAAAAGCACTTTTTTGACTGACTTAAGACAATCTGAAGGTAAAGATGTATTTTCATAAATAAAAAATACAAAACATTTTTAACAAAATATATGGGGAAAAATACTTGATCCTTGAATTATCCAGTTTATTGGGCAATTAGGTTGATCAGAGTGCAGTTAATATGCACTCTACTACAAAATATTAGGCTAATTTGCTTTTTCAATTCCTTATATATATTTATATATATATTAATTTATGAACTTTTTTATTTTAGTATTAAAGTGTGTAAAGTTGCCAATCTGCAAGATTCTGTGGTCCAAAAATGGCCTAAGGGCCTTTTGTTATGCATTATTTGTGTGGAATTATTATTCAATGAATTTAAGTTCTACTCAATGAATAAATGAGTAAAAAAATTCTTTTTTTTTTCTAGGGTTACAGGGATAATCCTAAAATTAATGCTATCTTCGTTATTCGAGGAACATTGACGGGTAAGGTTTCTTTTTAGTGCACATTTCTTATATTATTGTATAAATTTCCTCAAAGACTTTTATGTTTAATAAGCTCATTGTAATCCTAATTTATCACTGTTTTTGTGAAATTTTATTTTTAAACAAATTAAATCAATTCAAAGATGTTTGTATTCCTGTTGTACAGAGATGATTCTGACCGCGATCCAGAAGTTTCAAGAAATTATCGATCACATTTATGCATAAAAATTCTTGTATATTTTATTTAAAAATATTAGAACTAGAATTTATACTTGGCATCTCTTTCATTTCTAAATATTTTTTTTCGTAGAATAATAAATGTGATTAGAGGTAAAAGTAAACATATACATAATCATTCATTTAAATTATGCTGCATATAATTTATTTAGAATTTCATGTTTTGAAAATGTCATTGACATAAATTTATAATGATATTAATTTTTTGAAATGTGTCGTTAATGGCTTTACTCAAGAAATTTTCAGGATTTTTGAGTTGGGCTCACAATCATGCCAGATTTTTCACTGGGAATCCAAGGTTTTCTTAATTCTCCTTTTGGGTTTTAAAACTAGGAATAGTGCACGTAATATTGCTCCTAATTTGAGGAATTTTGCAGATCTCAAGACTGTTGATTCTTTGACTTCTCCGATTCAGAAACATATCCCGATGAATTTTTTACAGAGCTTCATAAATATAAATTCTTAAATTTTGCACATTCTTGTTAACGATGTGCTTAATCCCTCGCTTAGCCTTTTATCCTTAAATCCTTTTTTTTTCTACGTGACTCTCATTTCTCGTGCTTTATAGAATTTTTATTTATTTATTGTTAAATGCAGTATATAACTACAAGTTAATATTTAATGCTTTGCATAATGTTTCTGAAATGCTCTGTGACAGTAAAAAGTTTGAGAACTGCTGACATAGTACAAAAAGAGTTGCTGATTGTTGCGATGAAAATATTTATTGTTAAACTTCTCTACCTGAGTTATTTATTTATCACCCTGTATTAGTTTAAATTCAAACTATTCTTTGTGCTGCCTAACATTTTCAAAAATTGCTTAAAGGTACTAATAAAGGTTTTGTAAAAGCCCTTACAGGTGCTTTTTTATTGGGTATTTTTAAAAAGTTTCCCTTTTCAAAAATGAGAATCATTTCTTTGTCGATTTTTGCCATGCATTATGCAAAAGCGCGCTTTTCACATTGTTCAGTTCAACGCTATAACAATTCATTCAACCACAATCCATTTTGGCTTACATTCCGTCCATGGCGTGTGAAACCGAAAATCTTTTTGCATGTGTGGTTAAGTACTTTAGATTCTGCAGGTGCTGGTTTGAGCTGGGTTTGGTGAGATCATTGTACCTGCATGGTGCAACTTTGCTACATTTTGCATGATATTCTCGATTTCAGGCTTCATTTTCCATCCTCTGACATTGAACGAAAAATCTCTTGATCATTTTGTAATAGTTAATATAATCAAGAAAATAGTTCTTTGTCAGAAACTAGTTATTTTATCATGATCATGTAAAGTCTTTGAAAATTATTAATGTGTATAGCGCTTAAAAATATTTTTAGGGCTTAAAAAGTACTTAAAAGGTGCTTATTTTTTGTTGGAAGATTTGGCTGTGCGCTCTGTTCTTATAATTCTTATCTTAACATTTGTGCTGGTTATTTGTAGTTTCTTCTATTTTCTCTGGTGTTTTGGAAGGGAAAAAAATGTATTAAGTGTAAATCTATACTTTTGACTGCTATAATGGAGACACGTGTATACAATGGTGGTGATTCTCCAATTTTGCTGATACTTCTTTATTATTTGTTGTAATCAGGGATCTGTCCAGACATTTTGTAAAAGGTCCTGTTTTTGTAAAATTGTGAAAAAATTACTCATAGTTTGCGAATATAAAATAAACGTTGAGTCACATTCTTTCAATCCTGATTTTGTGAATTTGTGCAAATAGGGTCCTGTTATTGCAAAAAACTTTTTCAAGGAGTTTTTAAAGTGTAAATAAATACGAAGATAATGCTCAAATGTGTACAATTATAATTTTTAAAAAAATTTAATTTTCAAAAATAAACAGCAATTGCTGCAACTAAATTAGAGATGCAACATACAAATATTTGGCATTTAGCCTATACTGCTGAATGGGGAGTATTCATTTCAGACAAATAAAGGAAGAAGCGTCTGCCGAAGTCAAAACTTAGTTCGTTTACATCTGTCTTTCTTCCCCCCGGGAAGGATTTATTCAATTAACAAAACAATAATGAAGATAAACAAATTTGTGAGGGGTCCGTCCGATTAAAAGATAAATTATTTTGTGAAGGTTCCGTGTTTATGAAAAGATATTTTGTGAAGGGTCCGTTTTTATGAAAAGATGTTTTGTGACAACAAAGCCAAATTTCTTCTAAACAGACCCCTGGTAATACAAATAAAAAGTGTGCACACAAAAAAAAAAGTTAAAAAAGAAAATATCAAGCAGATATTGTAATCATGATTTATGCAAGGTAGAAGAAAGTCAGTGTTTATTTAGTTATATGCATGCTACTCTCAAAGAGAAAAGTCACTGTAGCGCAAAGATTAGCAATACTTTGTATGAATGTAGTTCTATTAATATTTCTCTTATGTCCATAATGTGCATGCATTTATATATATATATACTTTTTTTGTCAGGAATAATAAAAAATATTAAATAGTTAACTGCTGTGTGCAGATACTTTATCTTACTGTGGAATACTCCTTTTTAGATGTTCCAGAGTTGCCTTCAACAGCCCCAGAAGAAAAGGAAGAAGAAGAAGAGGATGTACGACAAGAAAAAAAATCCTCCCCCGTTCGTCATCCATCTGGTCCTAGAAGTCCGAATCCCTACGACACGGAGGACTCTAGTACAATGTTACCTATAATCATTGCCATTGGTGCCTTTCTGCCACTATTATTTTGCCTGTGCCGGTTATGATTTGCTTTTTTAGGAAACAAATTTCTCAGTATTTTGTGTGCCATTACCTCATCTTTGTACACAATGCCATTACATATTTGTACAACAATTCTTAGTACAAAACTCTGTTAAGTAATAGCTTTTAAGTTAAGCTCAGTGATGGCTGTTACTTTAAATCAAAATTTAGACTTCTGATATTTCCTAATTAATTTACTTGATTTTATCCTCTGACTGTTAAGTGTAGAATAATAGGATCTCCATAGTAGGGGTGCACAACCTTTTTGGGAAAGCTTTTAGCAGCAACAATGATTTTATTTTTATATTGATTAATAATTACTTGATTATTTCTGGATATGATAATGGGTCAGGGAGTTTTATTTTAGAAACTCTCGAACTAAAAAAAACTCTAGGAAATTCCTGCATCATATCTGGAAAATAACCAGTCTTAGAATTGCCAGTGACAGTAATCTGTTATTGGGATTCAAGTTAAATAATTCTGACATCTATTACAATCATTTCATGAAATTCCACTTTTTAGTAATGCTTTTCCCTGTTTCCATTCTCACTCTATTTTATGTTTTTGCTCGCACAGTCTAATATTTGACATTATAAATGAAAAAAAATCAAAGTTTTCTGAAGAAAAATTATAGAGTATAGATAAAATATGGTATGGATTTTCATTTCTGTAAAAGTCAGGAAAAAAAATTTTCTAAAATTGAGTGGGAACCCTGTAATAACTTAATAGTAAAAAATATCAAAGCTATGCATAATATTTTTGTATTAAAAACATTTTAAGCATTTCACGCTTAGTCTTCTATGTGAAATTTTTTTTTTTTTATTATGGTAGGGTTTTAATTTTTTATGGGGAAAAATTAACTAAATAACTAGGAACCCACTCCTTGGCTATCCAAAGGCTGCGGCTTCCCTCCCCTACTATGTAGAACATAATTATAGAATATGCAATACCTGAAATAATGTCATGAATACTGATGATTTACGTCTCGTGATTAGAAAACTACTGTGTCAATTTGCAGGATTAATTAGAAAGCAAACGGGGGGAATTCATATACAGTGAACTTTCACTACTACAATATCTAATATTATAATTATGTTTCCTGACAAACTTGCTTAATGTTATCCACCTATCAATATTGGGATATTCTCTGAAGCAATAAACCTTTGTAAAATGATTTTTTTTTTCCCCTTCAAATTTCAACCTTATTTTCCTTATTTATTATATGTTTTCAAATAATGTAAAAAATCTTTTTGCCATTTTTTTTCTAGTTTTTTCTAACTAGAGAAGTCTTGATGCTGATTATGTACTTATCTTATTTCTTTTCCCCACAACCTTTGTATTCCGATTTCAATACTCCATCTTGATGTGTACATAGACCACCCCAAGACCTTCCATTCTTAGAAATGGCTTCTTTATCTCTTAATAAGTCACAGGTGTAACATTTCTATCTGATTTCATATTTAACCATGATTACCACTCAGCAAATTAATTTTTATATAGTATAGTTAATACCTATATAACATTAAAATTGGAAGAAAAAAAATCTTATTGTGTCCCCAAAGTATGTAGGCTCTAGATATAACAATACATTTATTGGGTCCCCAAAATATTGTTGCAGCGAGGTTTTACTGTATAAGTTAAATTAAGGTCATTGGTTACCACATTCTGTTATATTTGAAACAATAGTTTTCTTGATCAAAAAGGATAGATTCAATTATTTGACATTGTTTTATGTTTACTCCGTAATTATCTTTTACCTACATTTAATAGCCATTGTTGAATTAAAATACCAAGGAAATTGTTTTATTAATTGATTATTTTCTGTTTCAGATTTCAAAATTTGTATTGTGTTGAGTGTACAAAGTGACTTAAACGGTATTAAAATTATTTATAAATTCAGGGATGTCAACTATTTTTGCCCCTTAATATGATTCAACTATTTTAAGTGAGCCTTGTTTTTTTATACTTTTTAGCTGTGTGTATATTATTATTAGTTTTGTTCAAAGCAATGTTTATTGATATTTCATTAGCATGTTAAATGTCTATTGTGATAATAACAAGCAATAATAGTAGACAGATACTTTCTAGATGTTACATTACAGTTATGTAACAGATTTCATTATGTGACACAAATGGACCAATTAGATATTTTATTTTATACTTGAAAGCTATGGAGGATTATCGTTAATAATGGGTGGTGTTTTCTACACTAGGGTGCGCTGCAATCTCTTTACTGCTTATAATTCCCTGTTACTATTTCCGGTGTATTTTGAAGCCATTTGGCTCACAACGTGATCATTGTATTTTGAGACTTCCTTGAGTAGTATTTCTTGTATACATGTATTTTTTGCCTGATTTATTATTTGTGTTTAAAAAAGAGAGAATCGTCATTTGAAGATTTGTCATTTCAAGACATAAGAATAGTCATTTGGGAAAAAAGAATTGTTATAAAGCATTTCTTACTTTCTCAACTATATATCTACTTGGAAACTTAATCCCGAATGATAATTTGTAAAATAAACTTAATCTTGATGCTTGAACAATATGCTAACACTGGCATATGATGTTGCATCATGGTGCGTAGTGTTTTTAAAAATCTCTTAAAGGTCCTTATTTTCGATTTTTCTTTATTTAAAAGCCCTTAAAGGTGCTTTTTTCATTGGGTGGTTCTAAAAAGTGCTTTACTTTCCCTTTTCGGAAATGAGATTTTTTTCTTGGCCATGTCGATTTTCGCCGCGTATTATGCAAAAGTGTGCTTTTCACTTTGTTCTATTCAATGTTTTCACAATTCATTCCACCACAACCCATTTCGGCTTACGGTCTGTCCATAGCGCATGAAAGCACCAATCCTTTTGCATGTTTGGTAAAATACTTGCAGGTCAGCTGGTTTCGGTGAGATTATTGCACTCTCATGTGCAACTCTGCTGCATTTTGTAAGATATTCTCAATTCCAGACTTACTTTTCCACCATCTGATATCAAACCAAAAAATCTCTTGATCATTTTATGATGGCTAATATAATCAAGAAAAGAGTACTTTGTCAAAAACTAGTTAATTTATCTTGATCATTTAAAGTCTTAGAAAATTATTTTGTTTATGTATATGTATGGTTATGTAGTGCTTAAAAATATTTTTGAGGGCTTAAAAAGTTCTTATTTTTGTTGAAAGATTTGGCCCTGTGTATGGCTTGCAACAGGAATGAACAATAATAAACAAGTAAAAAGAGGCCAAATCAGAACTGCCAAAAAAGCGAGTTCTTTCTAAATCTTGCAACCATGTCACCTTTTTTAACACTACATTTGTAAATAACTAAAATAAATTTTCACTTCAGGCTCACCAGAATTGCTTATCTTACGAAATACAGCAGATTCGAACTCAGAAATTACATTATTTATTACTTTTATTAAAAACAAAATTATCAGTTTGAAAACGTCGCCCATCAGAGTAGGGCAGCTGTATGCTTTTTAACCCGAAGTAGAACAGCTCACGATTGTTGTTTTTTACATTTATATTAAAAACACCATCCATATAAAATAATCAATCAATGAAGATTGAGATTTATTTTATTGTTTGAAGGAAATAAAACTTGTTAAGTATAAAAAAGATATTTCATTTTGCACATTGTAATAACTAACATTACTATAATTATCTTCTTGCACTGGGAAAATTATTCTGCAGGTGCAGAAAATTTTTATATCAAGTTGACATCCCTATTACAAAAAATTATCGTAAAGAACTATTTTGTTTAAAATTTATTTCTTTTGTTGAATTGTAAAACTTATTTATTTCTGTAATTTGTGTAACATTATAAATGCTCATAAAATTAAGTACTGTCGTGTAGAAAATTCATAAACTTTTTCTAATTATATCCTGTTAAAATAATTAATTTTTTAAAAAAGACATATTGACTTTATAATTAAAATTAACTTCTACATTACTTGTAACATTTTTCACCTTAACCACTTTAGGCAAACTTCAAATAATAATGATAGTGTTGCTGCAATCATAAATTGTTCATTATTATGAATTTAAATTTTATTTTAAATTTAAATAAAAATAGATGTGAAAATGCATTTATTAATAAGTATAGAATTGTAAAAAAAAATTATATATTGCTCTGTTTTCTGTTCTTGTGGAGAAGGTGTTTTAACTAGTTATTTTCACATAAAATGGAAGCACATAAAAGAGTTAATTTTTGTAACTATTATGAAAATATATTGCTTAATTCATAGTATTTGCAAAAATCAATCGCTTCTATTGTTATCGCATTCTAATAGATAACGTAAATATTCAACTAAACCTTATTTTTATTTGTGCAAATATTTTGATGATACTTCAGTGTAACAAAACTGGAGGAAAAAAAAGTGTAGTTATTTTTGTTATTAGAATTTTTTTTTAAAAATTACAGACTGTTTGATTTAAACTTGTTGTTATGTGTGTTATTTTACTTTATGTTCGGTTATCAAATTATGAGATTTATCCATTTTAATTTGTTGTTTATTTGAATCTGTTATTCTTTTTAATATTTGCTCATGGTAAACCTTTTATTTATAATTCAGTTTGAATAGAAAAGCTCATAAGGGTTTGATTTAAAAGGTTACACGGATTTCACATGTTCCCAAGAAACACTTGATTATTAATTTTTTATCATATGTTATTCTGGTGTCAAGAATATATTCCAAAATCAATCAGAATCACTGTCTTATTTAAATTTTGCTCACTTCTTCTTCATACATTTAAATAAGGTTTTCTTTTTTGATTCAAGACATCAAAATAACTTATTATCAGTATACTACTTGCCCTTATACTATATCCTATGGAATAACTTATTTCCACTATATCCTATGGAATTCTTAGAAATTTATATAAATTAATACATTATTGGCAAACAAATTTTCACAGAAGTCACTTTTTTACGGAGGTAAAATTCATTAAGTCCATAAAGAAAAAAAATCGGCACTAGTTGATTTTGTAAGACCTGATGTCCTGCGTTACTTTTTGTGGAAAATTCTTTTTGATAAAAAAATTATGAATTAAGAGAAGGCTATATCACGGAGGAAACTTTTCTTTGCAAATTCTAATTTACTTCCATAGTAAAGAAAACATAGTGCGTAGCACTTTTAAAAAGTGCTTAATTTTCCCGTTTCGAAAATAAGAATTTTTTTTTTCTTTACCATGTCGATTTTCGCTGTGTATTATGCAAAAGTGTGGTTTTCACATTATTCTATTCAACGCTTTCACAATTCATTCCACCAACATCCATTTCGGCTTAACCTCGGTTCTCCTTAACGTATGGTAGCGCTACTCATGTTACATATTTGATGAAATACTTGGGAGTCCGCACGTGCGTCTACTGAGGTGGGTTCGATAAGATTATTGCACTTTTATGTGCAACTTTGCTGCATTTTGCAAAATATTCTCAATTTCAGTCTTCATTTTCCACCCTCTGAAATCGAGCCCCAAAAGTCTCGATCTTTTTATGGTGGATAATATATTCAAGAAAAAGAGTTCTTTGTCAAAAACTAGTTATTTTATCATGATCATGTAAAGTTTTAGAAAATTATTTTGCTAATTTATATAGTGCTTAAATATATTTTTTAAGTGCTAAAAAGGTGCTTTTTTTTTGGTTGTAATATTTGGCTACGCACCCGTAGGGAAATAAGTTTAGGCAAACATAGAATAAGCCTTACGTTTGAATTGGTGGAGAGAAAAAAAAATTAAAATATCATAATGCAAAGTGTAATCCTGATTTTGTTTTTATTTTTAAATTTTGTTTTCAGTATTTGAATGACTTACTCTAGGTTTGTCTGGATTCATTTCTTCTATATTTTAAATTACTTTTGAAGATGAGAATTTGTGATAGAAAGCTTCTCTCTTAGTACAGCATCCTCTTTTGCCATTTTGTCTGCTCCAAATTTTGCTTCTATAGCATAGAGGGCCAAGGCCCACCATGCCCATCTATGTAAGAAACATTATGTCTGTATATCTATGTAAGAAATATTATTCTTTTATTACATACTTTTGTATTATTTTTTTTTTATACTCACCTCACTAGATGAAGTACTTTTGTCTATGAATATAATTGCACTTTTGAAAACACTTTTTGTAGAATGAATAAATTTTTCTTATTATAAGTACAGTCAGTTTTTAAGTAATTATTTTTATCCAGTTTCCACTCTTAAATGATGTTATATCATGATGAAAGTAAAATATATTGATCATTTTGCTTTCATCCTATTTCAAAGTGTGAGCGATCATTTGAAAGAATAATGGTGCTAAAATTCTGTTTACCCTAGGCTTTCTCTCACCAAGTTTGGTGCTTAAAGCATTATACCATCAATTATAGTAAAATTCAGTTGTTTCCAAACTTAAGGTACCCCTTGTCATATGTTTTTCCTTGTGGTACCCCCCCCACCCCAGTTAACTTAGAATTTTCATATGAACACTTTTATTTTGTTATCATTTTGCATCATATGTAAAAAACAAAATTATTTTTTTAATTTGAACTTAGAGGAATGATATTGTGTTTTTAGACTTAAATATTAAAAATAAGAAACAGTAACTCCAAAACTGCTATTTGAATTTACTGTATCAAACTCTAAACATGAACGTCATCGAATTCGCTTATTCGAACACAATGAAAATTTGTTTGTTATTGTAATAATAAGTTGGACCTTTTTTTTCGTGATATTTTAAAAACTTGTTTATGTGAACTTTTTAATACTCAGTTCTTCATCTGTAAACAGAATAATCTAGTCAAACTGGTGAAATAAAATAAATGTATTTAAATTACTATAAAATTACATTATATTTCAGTATTTTTTTTTCCATTGTTTTATTAGTAAAGTGCTTTATTCCAATGATCAGTATTATGAGTGATGTTTTCAGATTTGTCTTTCATATTAATTCATTCCATATGTTAACATAATGGCAGAACACATTGGCAAAACAGAAACCAACAAGGCCAACAAGAAATTTGAAAAATATATTTCAACAAATTTATATAATGAAATTTAGATGATATGTTATTAGCCGGTGAAGAATGTTAGGAAAATAAAATGATGTAAGAAATTTATTATTTCTTTAGAGCCCCATTGATATGAAGCAATAGAATATCTGCTTAGATAATCAAAATTTTTCCCTTTCTTTTATTTATTGTTATAAAATTCATGCAATTTGTCTGTTTTCCCTTTCTCATAGCTTGCCTTCTATATCATCGCAGAAGGAGGTTTTTTCTATTCCTACTATAATTTTAAACCATTAATAAAATACATTTTATTCATTCAAGTTCAAATATACATTTTTTGAAACTTGTAGTGAATGATACTTGATGTTAATACAGTTTTTTTTCAATTCGTTCATTAACTAAGGATTAATTCGTTCATTAAATAAAGATGAGCGAAAAACGAAATAGAATTTGCTAATGGGTTAAGCGTTATTCATTGTTTTAAATTTTAATGTCAGTTTTTCACATATTTCGAAGATAACATCAGCAATAGTTTCTAACTTATAGCTCTTATTGAACAAAAAAGCAGTTTATTGCACACATTTAAATATTTTGTCTTCTATCTCTGTGTCAGATAAATTCAATAAAGATCATTACGTGGTAGCAGGTGTGGTCCACGTCATCCAATTTATACTTTTATAGTTATCTGATACCACGCACCTTTTTTTCCTCCAAGTCCTACAATTAGTTCACCCTCTCCCGATATATATATATTTATATATCTTGTTCAAATTTTCTTTCGTTAATAAAATACTTTTTATTTATGCATTCAAGTTCAAGTACATTTTTTTAAAGGTTGTTCTGAATGACATTTCATGTTAATACACTTTTTTCAAATATTAATTCATTCATTAAATTTAATGAATTAATTTTAGTTTTACATGGGAGAAAAAATTGTAATTATTTAATAAAAAGTAAATGAAATAAAAATTTTCGTTTTTAATTAACCGTTTCAATTGTCTTTGATTCTTTTATATATATATATATATATATATATGAATATTTGCTTGTTTTCATATTTGACTACTTTAATTCTGGCATCTGCTAGCTAATCCTATCCTTAAGTTGTAACTTTTGATTGTTAGGTCTTTATTTCATTATTATATTATTTATTTTGAACCCAAAAAGATTTTTTAGTGTTTTAAAACTATAGTGTATAAATAACTGGGGAAAAAAAAAGATTCTTTATTTAAATTAAATATAGTGTGAGCCCTAGAAAGAAAAAACTTTGAGCGTACTATAATTCTTAAATTTTCTTGTAAAACTTTTGTTTCTTTTTCGCTACATCTTCTTATGAGCCGAAAAAAAATTATTTTAGTATTAAATTAAGTAATACATCTTTTGTAATCTATGAAACAAGCATTGTTTATTAAAAAAGAAAAAGAAGAAGGCTGACAGTCTTCATTAGATTTTCATGAGGATGCAAGTATCCCTTCTACTCAAATTCTAAAGTTTTTGTAAATTTCGGGAGAAATTTTCTCCCCTGTATATTGCAATCTATTCCAATTAACGTGTTTTTAATTTTATACTTGTATGCTTTCATTTCCATAACCAATATCAGCCTATTGTGTCATAAAGCTGCCGCTTCATTCTTAGGTTATATATAGTTTGTCCATGTAAAGAACTCCCCTAGCCACTTGTCTGGTGCAATGGCGGTGACTGGTTACGAGGTTTAACTATTTCAAGTAGGGGTGTTGAGTCACTATTTACGATATGTTTTGACTGGGTTCGGTGACAGGAAGCAAATCGGGGGTGAAAGAAAACCCCTTATTCAAATGCACTATTTCTCGTTTCCATAGCAGCAGACGACCTTAGACTTTGTGGTAAGGGGAGTTCTGTCTATAGATAAACTGTAAATAGTGTTTGTGAATTCATGTTTAAACAATTAGACCCAAATGATCTTGAATTTAAACACTAGCTTTTTCTGACACCATATTGTAATAAAAATATAAATTTGTTCATTTCAGGTTATTTGAGTTTTTAATTTAACATGATTCAAATTGCAAGCGTTCTGCTTTTTTTTCGTTAATTATTAATCTTATTTATTTTAGTTTTAAAAAATATTGCGCTTTAACTTCTATTTGCCTTGTTTAAATGCTGCTTGCTATCCCATATTTTAAAATTTTTCAATCATTACAACTATTAATACAACAACTATTATTTATTTTTTTAGATTCATAAAAAATTTTGCTTCAGTCAAAAATAAATTTAAAAAAGGGTTTCACAACAAAAAACCACAAAAATATTTTTTCAACCTCAAATTATTGATATTTTATGCAAGTTGTTTTTCACATCTAAGTAAAATGTGATTCACTTTAGTTTTTAAGTGAGGGAAGTAGACTTAGAATTTAAAATAGTTTTTAAAGTGAAAACTTTTTAACCTGAAACTAGGTATAGAGATATAATATTAGCTCTCTAATGAAATCACTTTGTTCACATTTCTCCAATTTGCATAAGCAAATATTGTTTGTACATTAATTCTTCTCATCTATAAATTCTGCCTTATGGAACGGTAATAAACTAAATTCAACTTCTTTAGGTGAGAAAAATATTGTGTTTGAATTTTTCCACCTGTGGTTATTTTTATTAGGACTGGTACTCTTTTGTAATTGTATGTTCATATTTAAAAATCTATTTCAATGGACATAAATTATTTTATTTTCTAAGTTGTGATTAAAATTTCCATAACTAAGTATTTTAATTTTTTCTGCCCAAGGTTCATGATAACAATGCTTGAATACGTCATCTGGGGAGAAGACGTATTCAATGTCTCTCGGTTGTATAAGAAAGTACTATGATATTTTCCCCTTTCTTAATATTTTTCGTCCCGCAGTGGACTGATCGTTAAGACACGGTTCCCAGCAGATCACCGAAGTCAAGCATCACTGGCTACGGTCAGTGTGCGGGTGGGTGACCACTTGGATCAGTCTGCGTAGGGACCGAGGGTGTGCGGTATTGGTCCTCGTTAAACTGTGCTACCGTAAAGTGCTCGACTTCGCGCGCAGGTCGTCGGGCTACCGAAGCGGGGGTGCCATCCCCTCCGCAGAGGATCAAAATTGTGATGGCATGTCTTCGGATCATCCTCCGGGATGTTTCCCAGACCGTCGCCAATAGCCCATTGTGCAGTTCTAGTGCGACGTAAATTAACTACTACAACTACTACTACTTAATATTTTTCGTATTTAATTGTCCATAATGTTTTTTTTTTTTTTTAAATTTCTACAATGTTTTCTTTTAGAACTTTGTTCGATGTAGTTTCCTAACTTAGAGGTTTTTAATGTATTTGAAAATCTTGTGAAAAACTAACGTACTTCCTTCTCCAGTGATTTTCCACACGCTAATGGTGAAAGAATGTAAAGTGTTGCCATAGGTTTACATACTTCAAATCGTCGTGTTTTACATATTTCCTATCGTCCTGTTTACATACTTCACATTGTCATGTTTACATACTTCCTATCGTCATGTTTACATACTTCAAATCGTTATATTTACATACTTCCTACCATCATGTTTACAAACATCCTATCGTCATGATTACATACTTCAAATCGTCATGAATGCAAACATTACAATAGGAAGTATGTAAACATGACGATTTGAAGTATGTAAACAAGACGATAGGAAAAATGTAACTCTACTTAAATGTTCAAACGTGCTGGTCAGCAAAAGCTAACGTTGTTAGTCTGTAAGCTTAGGGAAAAATTGGTTATTTAAAATAAATAGGTAAAACATGATAAATCAGGAAACTGGACAAAAACAGTAAAACACAATCAAAAATCTGAAGATCTATAATCTGTAAATGATAAACAGTGTTTTTGAATGTAATGAAATAAAATTCGTTCACTAGGTCAATATAAATATTTGATAAAAAGTCGGAAACTCAAAACAGGACCAGCTCGGGGCCCCGGGTGCGCCGTACCCGTCATACAAGAGTGTGCCCCTGGGGGGCCTACTGTTTCGAAAACAAAATATTTAGGCTTGATTTTTGACAACAAACTCACTTTTCTGCCCCATATTCTTTATCTTAGAAAACGTTGTGAAAAAACTTTAAATTTGTTACGTGTTCTCTCAAATACTTTCTGGGCTGCGGATCGCATCGCTCTAATCAGAATCTACAAAGCGTTGATATTATCACGCATAGATTACGCTTGCGCAGTCTATGGCACTGCAACTGCCTCAAATTTGAAGCTGTTAGATGCAGTGCATCATACTGCGATGCGAATCTGTAGCGGCTCATTTTGTACGTCCCCAGTTGATTCCAAATAGCTTGAATGTGGCAAAAACAACTGACTCTTGGCTTCGTGTTGAAGAATGGGTGTCACTTTAAGTTCGTTTTATGGCTGATAACAAATGCTGAATCGGATAATCTTAATTTGTTACATTAATGTAATCTTTTTTTCTTTAATGTTATAATTTTAGATTAATTTTATTTATTAAATTAATCTCATTTTAGTAATTTTATTTCGGAGTTAATAAATTTGAATGACCAAATATGTTGATCACCCCCCTACCACCTAAAACAAATTTAGCGCCCTTCAGTATACTTTCACATCCCCCGGTATCGCCCCCGTTGAGAAACAATGCTCTAGATCAGGGGTTGCCAAACTTTTTTGATCATCGACCCCTACATAATTTTTCGAAATCTCCATCGACCCCAATAAAAGTAATTTTCTGTTAATTAAAATAAAACTCTATTAGATACTGTGTTTGTACATTTATTTTATGATTTTGAACATTTATTAAAGTAATAGTACATAGTGTAACAATAGTTTTATGAAAAATATATTAATGTTGAAATATAAATACCTTAATATTTATGAAATAATAAGTAATTATAAGTAAGTAGAAATAATAAGTAAAGTAACTACGGATTTATTGCTTCTTAATCAATGACATGGGTGTGCCTGGTGTTTTTTTTTCTGCAAGGTTCGTTATATTGGGTTCAAAATTGGTCAATTTTAATCTTAAATCCCCTCGAAACTCCACATTTAATTTATTTCTGTTCTTAGTTAAGATTGAATTTACGTGACTGAAACCGGCTTCAACCATATAGGAACTTGGAAATGCTATCATAAATGGCTGAGCTATTTCGTAAAGTCTTACATATTTTTGCATTATATTTATATTTGTCCAAAATTTGCTTATTGTTAAATTTTTAAAAAGCGTCTTTGCTTCAAATCCGCATAATAATTCAGCAAGCTCATCTTGCAGGTTGATGTCCACGTTTTCAATTTGAGCAAAAAATGGCACAATAATCCAATCAGGGATGTCAATGTTTTCCGAATCAACAAAACGCAGTTTAAAATCGTCGCTCAATTTTTGATTACCTGTATATATTTCCAAATCTTCTTCTTTTATTTCTAATTGTCACATATCTGAAAAATACTGATAATCCTACGACCAATCGACCCTTCCGGTTCGGATCGACCCCCTGGCTCAGATCGACCCCCGCTTATGTTAAATAGACCCCTGGGGTCTATATAGACCACTTTGGCGACCTCTGCTCTAGATGAAATAACAATTCATTTTCCATTACTGCTGAGTTTGTTTTCCCTACAATTGCAATCATGATTTACTTCATTAGTTCCTATTTTTTTATTTGTCTTAAAATCAAAAAAATATTTCTGTATAATTTTCTGAGTTACAGTAAAAACATGGTGTTTTTTTGTTGATTAATAGCTATTTAAAACAATCGTACCTACAAAATAGACTCTTTCTTTTTTTTACAAGCGTCGCATCATTCTCCTTTCTTGTTCGAAACAAATATACTTCTACCTCCTTTCATAAAACATTTATGACCAATCCTTAATCATTCTTGACACTTTTTACATTTCTTCACAATTATGCTTTTAAGGAGTTCCTTCACTTCTATTGATGTTACATTTGCATTTTAAACATTTTACAGATGTAACTTTCATTTTTATATAGCATATTATGATTATCTAAACATTTTTTTTTTACATTTACATAGTCTAAAACATTTTTTACAAAACACCTACTCTCCTTCACAATTAGAATTTTCTACAAAACATCTATCACATTATATTTTTTCATTAAAATTTTCTCTACGCAGTATATCGCATAATTCATGCAATTTTTTTGCCAATGTTTTTTGTAATTTCATACTGTCCTTGATTGATATCTTTTAAAAAGATTTTTTATAATTCATCACATAGCAAATCAGGATTTTGTTTTGAAAGGGCAGGTCTAAACATGGCTAAGCATAAATTATCAAAATTTTTTATTTAAATAATTCGAAATTGTTTCATCATTAACTATTTTTAGATGCTTACCTCTTTTTCTTCATTCAAATCATATTAATATCAATCGTATATTAAGTGACATTTGATTTTTTGTTTAAATTCTATGTTATTATTTCTTATTTCTAGCTAACTTTCGAAAGTTTTTTCTGTAAGCGTTAATTTTGGGTAAAAGAATTTACCTAATAATGAGTTGTGTATTGAAATGTCTACTTGTTTACCAATGTTTCCAATTTCTAAATAAGTTTTAAAATAGTATGATACTGTTTCGATATAATTTTATTAAATTTAGTTATATTATACTTTCGATGTACAATATATTTCTTATATAATGATTGATTTCATAATTTGGAATAAAAAAGTCTAGATTTATTTCTGTTTTATTATAATCATTATTTATATATTAATTATTTTTTTTCTTCGTTTCCTTTGTTATAGAATATACCAATAGAATCAAAAAAAAAAAAAAAAATTCATAACTATTTTCTTTTCCATATAATTTGATACATATAAATTTAATAAATCAACTATAACAGGTTTATATTTGTAATTCTTATATAGTTTGTTACTAATTTAATCAAGTAAATTTTGTTTTTCATCCTCCAATTAGTTTAATTAGCCAATTTTTTATAAATAATGTTCTCCACTTATTAGGAAACATTTTTTTATACTTATTATTTGACTTAACATTTATAAAGTAATCTATAAAAGAATTTCAAATTCCATCATCTTTTCTGTAAGATATCTTTATATTACTGGGGATATTAGACTAATCGCATATTTAATTGTAATATATTTATAATTTAAACTCTTTTTAAAGTACACGAATTTAAAAAATATAAAAAAGAAAACATCTTATCTATTTCAAATGTAACATTTCATTTTTTTCAGCTTTTAAAAATACTAATTCTTGATGCGTATTTTTGTTTGAAAAACTGTTCAAAATCTTTCATAACATAAAAATATTTTTCTTCTACTTTTCATTACTACTTTTTTTTATTTGTTTAGATATTTCCAGATAAACCCTTTCAGTTCCATTTACAATAGCAAATTTACCCATTTATTAGAAAAACAAATTTGTAAGTCATTATCTAAAAACGAAATCTTTTAACTTGCAAGGATGATATTCTTAACTAATAACTTTTTTCACGCCACTTCGAGGTAAAATCTAACAGCTTCGTACGACTCAGAGCGCTGAGTGGTTTGATGTTCTTTATTCGATGACTTTTTTTTAATGGGCAGTATTGATTAAAATAGAAAGATATGAATTCACTTTTTTATTTTTTTTCATTGTGATAAATTTACCTTACTTATTTAATTATTATTAATTTCTATTTTTTATAACTTATTTTATTTGTTGTTTTATTTTTTAATTTGTTTTGTCCAGATAAATTGTTTTAATTTTATTCCAAATTTCTTTGAATTTTTGTCTTATTTATGGTATCGATAAAATTCATCCAGGATTCTTTTCGACATTATATTCTAATTTTTCGGTGTAGTGAACGGGTTTTTACGATGGGGTATTGACAGAATTTTCTCCAAACCAGTCGTCTTTGAAGTGTGTGATGGAATTTCAGAATGCATTTAAAAATAATTCGTAATATGTAGTGCAGTTTCTTCAAAGTCTCTATTGTAAACTATCTCGTCATTTAATATTAATGCATGTTTTTTACATAAAAGTCAAATTAGGCTGCAAAGCGCCAAGGACTTAATGGACATAAAATCATGATTTAAATTAAAGAGAAATAACCAGTGTCTTTCAGAATAACAATAAGATTTTAGTGTTCAGTTGCACTAAGTAAAGTAAATTAGCTAAAAAACATCACAATTAAAACTATAGGCCATTTCACCAATTGCATCGACTTCAAACATTGTATCATTCCATGATTACGTGTGGGACATTTTTAACATTAAATGTGTTTCAATACAGCTTTTGTCTTTAAAAAAATATAGAAATTTTATGTACTCTTCATGATTTTATAGAGTGAATATTTTCTTTGTTAATTAAAAAAAATGTTCTTTTTTAAGTCACAAAATAGAATATCTGTAATAATCAAGGAAAGTGCCACTTGTGGAATGGAGCTTAAAATGCATAAATATATTTTTAGAAATAAATAGATGATTCAGTATAAAATTTGATGATTAAGCATATTCAGTATAAAATTTGATGATTCAGCATATCTATTTGGATATTATAAAAACTTTTTCAGTAATATTGGTATTATTATAGTATTGCAAATATTTATTTTTTAATTGATCATAAGCTCATCACGTGTAAGACTCTAGGGAAAATGATAATTAATAATGAAACAACTACAAACTTTTTTTTAACTCCATTCTAGCTATTCAAGGTTTAAAATGTATCAAAATGAAACTACTTTGTTATTAATTTAATAAATGAATGTAATAAAATTCATTATCTCTTTAACGTTTCAATGAAATATGAAACAAATGAAGTATGAAACCAAAAATTACAGTTGTATTTTTTTTTATCCTATTTTATTGTGGTTATTAACAATTACAATCGGCCGTGTTTCACAGCTGCTACAGTTATAAGGAATTTGTGATTTATAAATTCCAGATGTACCATTTTCTCATATTTGAATCCTACCAGCCCTTTTTATGCGTTTTTTTTTTCCCTGAATAATTTAAATCGAGCAATTTCTATCTCACTGGGAAATTATTCAAAATGTTTAACTTTTTTTTTTTTAACTTTCTCATCGAAGGTAATTAATTTCGTGTCACAACAATACCATTGAATTTTCAATGAATTTCCTAGTTTCCGTACTACTCTCGCAATACTGGTTTTATAAGAGGAAGATTTTATACTTCCTCTAGCAACTGCTATTTCAATGCTATATTTAATTTATTTCTTCTCTTTTGCATATGCTTCACAATCTATTTCCAGCTGAAGGAGATTTTTTGTGATCAATATATAAGTCGAATGAAGTATTTTATATTTCCATCAAAATCATCTTTTTGTATAATCTGGCAAAAAATTATCTATATTTTGCTCAGTTATTCCCGTGGTAATTATTATTTTTGCTTAGTAATTTTCTCATAAACTTGAATATAGGTTTAGATTAAGGAAGAACATTCCTCCTACATCCTAAATAAGCATTTTTGAAAAGTAAATAGAATTGTAATTTAATATAAGAAAATATATCTTTATATTTAGCCTTCATATTCATATATTATGAGCAAAATTAATTTAAAAAAAAGCACTACCACCACGAATGAGAGTTCTGTAGTTTTATTCCAGAGGGACGTCTAGTACAAAATCTATTTGAATTGTTCTTAGTTCTATGACTTTTTTGTATTTTTCATGCTCAGAGTGGTCCCGCAGTAGACTGATCGTTAAGACATGGTTCCCAGCAGATCACCGAAGTCAAGCATCACTGGCTACGGTCAGTGTGCGGGTGGGTGACCACTTGGATCAGTCTGCGTAGGGACCGAGGGTGTACGATATTGGTTCTCGTTAAACTGTTCTACCGTAAAGTGCTCGACTTCGCGCGCAGGTCGTCGGGCTACCGAAGCGGGGGTGCCATCCCCTCCGCAGAGGATCAAAATTGTGATGGCATGTCTTCGGATCATCCTCAGGGATGTTTCCCAGACCGTCGCCAATAGCCCATTGTGCAGCTCTAGTGCGACGTAAATTAACAACAACAGCAATAACAATCATGCTCAGAGTGAAGGAATTAAAACAATTAAATTGTTACAAATAAATTTATATTTAATTGAGTTAAAACAATTTACCAATTAAATATCTTATTTGTATTGCTTATTTGTATTGTTATAGATGTTTCGTTATAAAACACGAAAACTTTTTTTTATTATTTTTTTGCAAATAAATGCATAAGTTTTGTAGATAAATTGTGTGCTTCGTTTAATTTTAGCTATCTTTTTAAAAGCATGTTTGTCTTTTGCAGAAATAATATCATGCGTTAAATCATGAAAAAGTAATTAATATTTAATGTATTTTGTCCACATTCAAATTTGAAATTAAATTTTAATCAAATTCTTACTCACTCTAACTATTCACAAGTAGTCAAAGCACTTTCTTATAAGTCGTATGATACAATATTAAAAACGCAAATTTTAATTCTTATCTGCTCAGTAAATAATAGTTCGTGATTAATTTACAAAAGTGAGAAGAATAATCAACAAGAATAACTTTTCACAATAAGAATCACTGACCACTGTTTAGTAACTGTACGTTTACGTGCACCGTTTTTTTTTATGCAAATGCCTTTATTACAAAGTTACTGGTTATATTGATTTTTTGAATATCATTAAAACTTCACATCCAATGGATAAAGTTTCCTATGACATTATATTTAAAGTTCTTTTTAGAAACTCATATATTTTGTAAAACTTTAGCACAACTCTTAATATAACATCCCATCATGAATCAAACAAGGAAGAAAAAGAAAAGAGCAGGCATTATTCTACCTCTCTAGTTTTGTTTGGCGATCTAACAGACATCTCAAACCAATTTGTTAAGATAAAATTATTACAATTTCTCTTCTTAATTATTTATTGTCCTTTATGCTATTAGATTAACAAACGCATGTTTTTGGGAGTTATTCTACTCTAAATAAAAATCAACTGCATTCAATATCATTTGACATGAAGACACCACGCGCGGCCTCTTCATGATTGTCATAATTTACCAAAAGCGAGCAATTCTTTTCATGTACTTAGATGTTGTTGTTGTTAATTTTCGTCGCACTAGAGCTGCACAATGGGCTATTGGCGCCGGTCTGCGAAACATCCCGGAGGATGATCCGAAGACATGCCATCACAATTTTGATACTCTGTGGAAGGGATGGCACCCCCACCTCGGTAGCCCGACGACCTGCATGCGAAGTCGAGCACTTTACGGTAGCATAGTATAACGAGGACCCATACCGCACATCCTCGGTCCCTACGCAGACTGATCCAAGTGGTCACCCACCCGCACACTGACCGCAGCCAGTGATGCTTGACTTCGGTGATCTGCTGGGAACCGTGTCTTAACGATCAGTCCACTGAGGGACTTCAGGTACTTAGAATGTGTGTGGTATCGGTACCTGTAGTAGATACCTTGGATGCTTGGTTCGTATTGAAACAGCCCCAGCTACCATAGAACGAATTGTATTTATTACCCAAATGAATTTGAAATCATTGGTATCAATTATAGTGCGATTTTTACGGTTCCCGTAAACGAATAAATACCTTTAATCCATTAATTTATCCTTATTATATAAGCTTAATAATGATAAAAAAAATAACCCACGATGGCTCAGGGGATGTTATAGAGGGTTCGAATCCCAACAATGGCGGCTTGCACCGAAAACATTGGTGACGTGAAATACCCTCAATGGTAGACGGATCAAGGGTTAGAGTCCTTTTGACGTCAGACTAAATGTGGGAAGCTCTCTAAGTCTTCCCCTCTATGTAACGCAAGTGCGGGTTAGTTACATCAAAAAGTTCTCCACGAAGGCAAATTTCTCCCAATACTTGATCCATGAGTTTCCTTGTCTTCTGGATTAGGTTCAAAATTACAAGGATACGGAATTGAACATTAGTAGTCGTAAACCCAAAAATTGGACTGGTTGTTCAACGATGACTATAAAATAAAATTATTATAGATGAACCGTTATGGCTCAGGGGATAGAGCGTTTGCCTTCCAATGAGGGGAATCGGGTTCGAATCCCAGCAATAGCTGGTCAATACGAATTCCGCATCCGGCTTGCACCTTCCACAGTGCTGACGTAAAATATCCTCAGTGGTAAACGTATCATAGGTTAGAGTCCCCTTGCCATCAAGATAACCATGGAAAGTTTTTGTGGTTTCCCTCTGCATGTAACGCAAATGCTGGTTAGTCCTTTTGAAAACTATTAATGAACAATTACTTGGTCCAGTAGTTCCCCTTTCTACTGAATTAGGTTTAAAATTTCAAGCCTACGCAGTTGAACATTAGTAGTTGTAAACTTAAAAATTAAATCCATTGTTCAACGACGATAATATTAAATAAAATAATTATATCTAACTAATAAAATCATTTATTTAGCGTTTATTTCAATTACTGCTGATTTAATATTATAGAAACAAGTTTTAAAAGTAGCAGAATTAAAAAAAAACACATTGGTTTCAACAAACTTTAGAAATACTCTTTCTGTGCTCGGATTACCATCCACGTTGATCAATGATCTTACCTCACATAACGAATAAAAAGTAATGAAATATTATTAATGAATAATTAAAGAAAATCTTTCTATTTAAATAAAACAGGCCTGTAACATTCAAAGAAATTTCTGAAACAATGTCTGATATAAATGGTAGACCACATGTTTCGCCCAAAAGCCATTTCTGGTAGATTTTACTTACATTCGAACTTACATTTACTTACATTTTCAGGGCCCCTAACAAAATATTTTGAAGTCAAATTTCTGGAGAGTAGTCCCAACAATTAAAAGAATCTATTGAACTGCATGATTCAAGAGTCTAAAATATTTTGAAAGTAGACAATTGAAGATTATTTTTCTAAGATAAAGTTTAAACGTGTAATTATTAAAGCAAAATATAAAACAACAAAACAATGTTGAATGAAAATAAAAATAGTTTGGTGACCACCAACAATTGAAATCAGTGATTTTTGCTCAAGTCATTGATTAGCTGAATTATTTTAAAGGCCTTCCATCTACAGCTTTACATATTTGCTAAGTTCTTGTTGACACTAATCATTTATAAGTGACTTTGCGATTATGCATTCCAGTTGCATTTGCTTAAGCCATTGCACGAGTTAAGTTTGCACCAATTAAAATTCAGCTGTACTTTCGAAATTGATTAGTGCAATGTTTACACGAGTTTGGTTTATCACAATATAAAGAAAATTTGAAATAAAAAAAATGCCTTTTTTGAGATAAACTGTTTCGTTCAGTATTTTTTTAATGAAATATTGTGGATTTTTTAATAATTTTTGAGGCCCCCAGAAAGTGTGGACCCTAGGCCCGTGCCTATTGGGCCTAGGCGATAATCAGGCCGTGTACGTAATAGTGAAGCTTAATTCCTCAATCATTACTTCTTGCATAATTATCATAAAATGTTGCACTCCCAGTTATCGTCTGAAACAGTTGTTCTCAAAATAAAAAGCAGTATTTCTTTTTTTATTTTCAAATGCTGCTTTAAACTAAATAAGATTAGTCAGCTAGCCATCACTGATGGCATTAAGAGGCACCACGAGATAAACTTTCCATTGCAATTTTCTTTGCATCATCACCACAAGTGGTTTAAAATTTGTAGTATAAAAAAAGTGAGTTCACACGAACCTAAAGTAAGCTTCAAATACTGAAAAGAGATTTTCAAAATATACAAATAAAAATAAATTATGAGAAGATTACTTAGCAATTTTCAATAGGGAAGATCACTTACAGTAATTTGTTTATCTTTCCATAATTTGTTTTCAATTTGATATTCTGAAAATTTCTTTTTAGTATTTGAAACTCCATATCCTATTCTAGGTTTGCGGGAACTAACGTATTATATACTTTAAATTAGTGATGGTGGTGAAATAGAACTTGCGATGAAAGGTTTCTCCCATGGTATAGCATCTTCTTTAAGGTCAAAAGACTTTAACATCATTTTAAACTTAATAGCCATACTTTGTTAAAGCCACATTGACGGGTTAATAGAGTCATAAGCTATACTTTTCCGAAAAGTAGTATTTTTTGCAATAAATTGTTCCTTAATATTGCTTTCAATAAGATATTTTACAAGATTTTTTGAATTTCTTCGAAATAAAATCGTGATTCACTGAAACATATGGGGTCATTAAGTATAAAACGTCCGATTTGAGTTTGGTTTATTATATCTCGGGGCTAGAAATAAGATAATTAATCAAACTATGCACCTAAACTATCAATACAGCATTGCCATTTTAAAGATAGCTTATTAATACCGGTAGCGAAAAAATCTGGAGAACAGCATGCTGGAAATTAAATATTTTTCCTTACAAAAAATTGTCCAAAGCTCGGAAAGAATGGTAATCAGTTGGCACGAGATCTGGTGAGTACGATGGGTGACTAAAGGTTTCCAGGCCCAGTTCGTGTAGTTTAACTAACGTCGATCTCGCAATGCGTGGTCGAGCGTTGTCCTGCAGGAGGATTGGTCTGTCCCTGTTGATCAATCTCAGCTGCCTCATCATTTCTTCTAACTGTTATCTATTGCCCAGGTCTCATAAAACTATAGTGTATAACACCCGCGCTGGACCCCCAAACAGACACCATTAGTTTTTTTTTTTTGGTGTATACTCGGCATTTGGGTGTGTTTTGGCACTTCATCTTTGTCCAACTATTGTGCCGAAGGGTTGCGATTATCAAAAAGTATCCACTTTTCATAGCACGTGACAATCCGGTGCGAAAATGGTCTTGATACCAAAGATCAGCAGGCCTCGAAGCGGTTCCGTTGATAACGCTCGCCCATCTCATGTGAAACTCACTTATCCAGCTTTTTCACTTTTCCGATTGCTTTCACATGACTTAATATTGTTGGGATGGTAACTTCAAACCTTGATGCTAGTTATCGCGTCGCCTCAGTTGGATTTGCTTCCACTACAGCTTTTAGTTTGTTGACATCCACCTTGCTCTCAGGCCGCCTGCGAGGTTCATTTTGAAGATCAAAATCTCCAGATCGGAATTTTATGAACCATCGAAGTACTGTAAGTTCGTTAGCTACATCCTTGCCAAACACTTCGTTATCATTTCGGCTTGTCTGTGCTGCATTAGTTCCATGACAGAGCTCATATTCGAAAATAACTCGAATTTTTGTTTTATCCATGGCTTACAATATTTAACCTCCAGACGACAATACGATAGACTATTAAAAACAAAAAACTGCATCTGAAAGACAGATGGTGTACCTTCTCAATGCAAAAAAAAATAAATAAATAAATAAAGGACGATCGAAGTAAAATATCGGAGACATCTGGTATCAAACTTGAGTCATTAGGTAATCGGACATTTCATACTTAATGACCCAATACTATTGTAGACATGGAAACTGTGATGTTTCTCATCAAGAACGCAAGAGTACATCAAGAAAAAATTTACAAAGGGATTCATTATTAAATTGCTTCAAGCCATTAAATGTTAAATAATAAAATAAGAAATTTAAAAAAATTTTGATTTGTAAAAGGAATCTAGATGTTATAAAATCCGTTTCTAGATAACTACTCTACCGATTGCATTCAAAATTTGATTGTTGTTATTTAAAATTACATACTTATAAAGTAATTCAAAATGAATATACCTTATAAAATTGCATAAGTTAGCAACGAATTTACATATTGTGTGAAAACATTACAATAGCTTTTATATTATCATATTCCTAGATATGCCTTGAACATGCATCTTATTTTACTTTTATTTATCTTATTAACATGCATCTTATTTTATTTTACATAATATACCTCAACTTTTGAATTCATTCCACTAAAACTCAACTTTCACCATCGAAATTTACAATAAAGATGTTTTTGTCAAATCGTCATCGTATACTGAATTGAGCAGAAATGTTTTAAATAATTTATAAAATTTTTTAATTAACTTAATAACCAATGCTACAAAACCTAACATAAATACTTAAAAATTTGTCAAAAATAATTAAAATAAATTTATTCTAATGATTTCTTTTCTTCACTTTCTACAAATTCATAAATGTTTATGTTCGGTTTTATAGCATTAATTATTCAGTTAATAAAAAGAATTGTTATCAATTATTTTACGCACTTTTGGCAAATTCAGTATAGAAAACCGATTCGACAAAAACACCTTTATAAGGGATTTTGTTAAATAGAAGATGAGTATTAGAATGAATTTACACAAAATGAGATATAAATAATAATATTAAAATTAAATAGGGTAAAATAAGATACAATATATGTTCAAGTTAATGTTGTATGCTATGTCTTTGATAATATAAGAGCTGTTGTAATGTTTTCGAACAATATGCACTTATTTCTACAAACATGTGACACAATTAGAATGAAAAATAATGAATTGGGAAAAAAGATGTGTGTTCGTGAACATAATTTGAAATACTAATGCACAATTATACAAAAAAAAAAAAAAAAATGATACTGAAGACACAGCTAAAAATTACTGAAAAATAATCACTTGTCTGTTTCAAATATAATCTAACAAAGCAATAAAAAAATAAAGTATTCAATTACAAATATGGATATTTAAAAATGGATGTTTTAATTTGATGAAGAAAGCAATTTGCAAAAATATGATGGCATAAAAATGTTTTTAAATATAATGACAAAAACAAATGTAATGATGAAAACAATTTTCGGGATGGTGACCATCTCAAAACTTTGCTAATTGATTCAATTTTATTCTTATGAATTCCTATTCATTTTTACATAATACATAGCTAGATTTTTCAACAAAAAATAAGCATCTTTTAAGTACCTTTAAGCACTCAAAAAATATTTTTAATCCCTTTCCAAAAAAAAATAAATTCATAATTAGGATCTGTACAGTAATAAAAATTATTTTTTTCATATCGTTTAAAGTTCTTTATTTTATAATCATAAAATCTAAAAACATTTTCAAAAAATTTACATAATCGTGATAAAAACAGCTAGTTTCAGATAAATATTGCAGAGAGAAATGTGAAAATCATAGATTTTTTTTGTAATTTATAACGACAATTGACATGACAAAGAAAAAATCTCTTTTCAAAAGGTAGAAAATTAAGCACTTTTTACAAACCCAAATAAAAAAAAGCACATTTAAGGGCCTTTAAAAAACGTAAATCAAAAATGAGCACCTTTAAGTACTTTTTAAAAATGCTACGCACCATGTAATAGCACCCTTAATGTCAAAAAATGAAGCTTAGAAACTAATAAAATATTATCTTTAATAATTTTACATGATGCTACATAAGTGAGATTTATAATTAAAGTGCCAGTATATTTTAATATCTGAATTCTAAATTATGCAAATCAAATTCAAATTGCTTGATAAAGAAAAATTATTCTTTTTGTCATCAGTTTTACTACTGATTACTTACTTAATTAATACAATAAAAAATTACTAGTGTGGGGTAGAATTTGTGAAAACTAATATGGAAAAAAAAGCGATGTATGGAAGGAAGAAAACTTTTTGTATACACACGCGCAATTCCAGATATCAACACGAATATCTTTTAATTTAACACAGTTTAACCCAATATACAAAGGTTAGAATAAAAGTTTACATAACATTAGAGAATAGTAAAATATTATAAATATAGAATACTATATTAAATATCCCCATCCAAATTACATGATTTCATACATTGTAAAAAAGTAAACTTCAAGAGTGATTAATTTCACATTTTATTTTTATTACATTGTATCATAATTTACTTAAGAAACAAACATATAAAAACTATACCATACTTTAAATGTAAACTTTAAAACTGTTCTTTGAAAACTAAAATGTTAGTATTTCTTACGACATTTTTTCAACTTTATGTAACAGCTTCTTTACAGTTTCATCCCAATGAGCCTTCACAACAGTACTGAAAAAAAGATTAATATGAGCTTTAAAATATTTTTCAATAGTAATAAATAGGTTTTTTTTTCTTTTGAAAAATCAATGCTTGAAATTAAGATAAACAGATTTGTCAAATTAAGGAAGAAATCAAAAGTTAAAATAATACTTCAAAATCCAACAATAGATGTCCTTCACTTTGTTGTAAAATCAAAGCATTTCTGCAACAACTTATTGTGGGTCAATGGGTGGTGGAGGTCCCTTAATTTTGTGACCAACAGCACAACGGTTTCAATGTGGTAAACAATACACACAATTTTTGCCTTTCAATCCCATACAAGCTTTTAACCATCAACAAGCAACTGTGTGTAGGCCTGCCACCGTCCTTCATAGTTATAGCTCAGTTTGTTTGATCACTCAGACATTGTTGTAAATTTCAGATAATATAAATTAAGACAGATGGATTTTATCAAGAAGCTTAAAAAAAATTATTATGTTTCATCAAAAATATTATCCTAATGAATTTTTACAAATTGAAACATATTGTAAAAATATTCTGTGAAAGATTAGCTAAAATATATAGTTATTTCACATATTAACTTTTTAAAACTGTAATACTGATCATAAAAATGATGATAAATTGAAATGGAGAATTAAAAACAATTTACTATGCTGTATTAAACAAGATAGTCCCCAAAGCCACTTGACACTTGGTTTGTGATGAAATTTAATGCATAATAATCTGAATTGGACATACTGAGTCAAATTTAAACATTACATACTCAAAATAGGAAAAATCACAATGCTATAAATAAAATCTGCCACAAAAAATAATAATAAATAAATAAATAACAGTAGAAAGGAAGAGAGATCAATGCAGTATTTTGGTGTTGTGATACCTGAGTAAGAATAAAAATGGGAAAGAATTTGAGGGGCAAAATGCAGTTGTAACAATCAGTTTACAAATGAGCTACAGTATGTGTAAAAAATAACATCATAAACCAAAAATGCTCACCAGGTTTTGAGACAGTATAGTGATAGGTCACAATATAGAAATCAACTTAAATTTTGATTAAAATTTTGATTGGTTCGAAATTAGCTCTTTAATAATACGATAACAATAATAACAATTTTAAATGATCAAAAAACTGGCAATACCTGAATATTTTGAAAGCTTAAGGCCATACAAAAAAAAATTTCAATTATGAACAACAGTGAGTAGAAATAAACAAACTTATAACTAGAGTGTAAGATTATTTATATGTGGGGACAAACATCCATGAAATGAAAATTATTCACAAAAATAATTTTCTCAGTAAAATAAGGATATGTACTATAAATTCTTTCACTCAAATAGCTTCAATTAAACTTATTTGTTGCCTTAAAATAAGATTTTTCATGAAATATTTAAATAAAAATCAAATTTAAAGGTCTTACTTTTTAAACTTTAAAAGTCATAAGATTTGGAAGTCTAATTCACACACGGGCAGAATCTTGAATTTTCAACAAGAGCAGAATGTTGAATTCATCAAGCATCTAACTAATGCTATTGATTGATCATAAAAATCAAGTTAAAATCTTACATTATTACATACATTAAACAACAAAGTTAAACAGATTTAGAAACTATGTCTGACTAAAACATATGGGAAAAGAATTTGGATATTTAGGAAACTGTATTTATTTTAACATAATAAAACCCTTGATTTATTAAATTTATCAAAATTCAAAGGATTAAATGGGCAGGCCATATTATAAGAATAGAGGATAGCAGGACAACCAAAAAAGTTTTCTGTGCCAGGCCAACAGGTACAAGAAAAAGAGGACGACCAAACCTAAGATTTTTAGACTGCCTTGAAAAGGACCTACAAATTTTAAAGATAATTAACTGGAGAACCTTGGCTGAGGGAAGAATGTCTTGGCATAGGCTTGTTGAGAAGGCCAAGGCCCATCCTGGGCTGTGGTGCAAATGAGAAGAAGAAGTAGAAAACCATTGATAGATTTGATTTTAAAATAAAAGTATCTAATTGTTTCCTAACAAACATTTAATCGGTATTTAAATAAATATAAAAATAATGCAGATTAATCCCAAATACTTCTGCCAGAGCTTTACCTTTAAGTACCTAAATTATTTTAAAATGATTTAGTTTAGTAAAGAAGGTTTGTAAGAAGATATAAAGCTAGTGTAAACATTTTTAACATAATATTATGGTAAAAAGTTCTGCATCACTTTGTGATTAAATGCTGATGCTATACAATAGTAACAAATTTGTAATTTTTAGTTAGAGAATGCAATATGATACAATATATAATGCAAAAAAAAGGTATATGAAATTCATATTTACAGTTAATAAAATATAAAACAATTTAATTTAATATTATAGAAATCTATTAAATTCGTGAATTTAATTCCTATTTAAAGAATGTTAGACATGATTAAGGTCATAACTCTATCTAGTCAGTAAATAAAATAATTTCAAAAAAAGAGGTTATTCATTCACACAATATTTTATTTAAATTAAAACTTAGATATAATGACATATTTCTGAAAGCTTCTTTTATTTGCTGAAAAATAAGCAAATACAATTTTGTGAGAGGAGTTACTTAAATGCCCCTTTTATTGTTAAAATAAAAATAGATTTTAAAGAATAATAATATTCAGTAAATAAAACTAAAATTATAAGTATTTCTATATATTTGTAACATTTCTTGAATTACATAATTTATATTTTTAGGCCACATTATTTAAGCTTTTTGAGAGACTTTTCAAAGCTATTTTTCAACTTTTTAAGGCTAACTGAAATCAAGACATTATACGAAATTCAGTTGGAAGAGTTGCACATTTTCTAAACTTAGATTCAATAATTTTATATACACTCAATATATAATTAAGGATCCAGATCAGATAAGTTAACACAAAGGAATTTTTTAAGTAATATGAAGGAAAAAGAAATCTTAGTTTCATCAAATGAAGAATTTTGTTTTTATAATTATGCAATTTATATTTAGGAGGAGTCATATAATAATGTTTTTTCACTTATAAACCATAAAACAAAGAATTTATTGTAAGAATGCAAAAGCATATGAATTTTTTAATTATATTTTAATGATATGTGAATTTTTAAGGGGGGGAAATGGACTTTTTTCATTCACACCTTTTCAAAGTGTTTTAATTGGTGCCTTTTTATTTTATTTAATCTCTTTTCCTCATAAAAAAAAGTTTTCATCTTTTCTTTCAATTGCATATTTAAAAGGTATTACATTTTATTGAGTAAAGTTTCACTTCTGTTTCCTATCCCCAAACTTAGAGTCAGATAATTAAAGTAAATTTCCAACTAAGCACTAAATATGTTAATTATTTATTGTGAAAACTTTGGTTGCTAAATGTTAAGTTTGCTAGAAATGTTTATTGCAGTTTTTAATAAATTTTTCACATTTGCATAAGTCATTAGAAAAGCGCTGCCTTAGTTTATTTTTTGTTATCGTCTGTTACAATTAATATTATCAAATTGAACATTAAAAACCTGCATAATAAATCACACAGGAATGAATGATTGTATGATTCCATTACTCTTTCTGTACAAGTGAAACATTGTAAATTTTTGACTATAGATTCAAGAATTTTGCACCCAAATCAGCTTAAAAGAAAAAATACTTGTATTGCACATCACTGTTGTTCCCATTTTGCTTTTATTTTATCATTAATAAACTTCTTAAAACTATTTCTTAAAGGAAAAAAAAAACACATTATATCGTTCTAAAACATAACTATGTCAACTCAAATTATTATTTTTCCATGTCTTGTAACTTACATACTTATCACGACTGTGTCACTAATTCTTTCTTTTAATGATAGGGATAAAACTGTGATTATTAGAGAGTTACAAATTTATTATCATAAATTAATGATTTTTACTGATTTTCTTTTAAAAGAAAAAATTTTTTAAAGAAAAATAAACTTCAAGAAGCAATATTTAAAAAAAATTGAGTAAATTATTTATTTAATACATATTTTTAATGAAAACACTAAAATCAATGTATCAGAAATATCTGTAATTAGCATTGGCGACCAGTTTGGTTCTCATAAGGAACTTGTCATTTTGCTGTTCTTCACTACATGGTCTGGTGTTGTGGTAATATAATATTTCAACTATAATTCAATAATTTATCGAGCAAAACTTTAAATAAACCTTTACTGGCCTTTATGGATTCTGTGCCCGGACAGAACACTATGTCCAACGCATACACACATTTCAGTTATATCATTTTATTTCAATTAGTCAATAATTTATTAACAAAAATTTCAAATAGATCTTAGTGGTCTTTATGAATAGTGCATGATGTTTTATTGTGCCCAAAGAAATTCACAGAATATAGCAAAGAGGATGCTTGGAGCTTTCAAAATCCAATTTTAAAAAAAATTGATTACTTGTTATTTTTAAACAATTACAGCAAAAAGTATATAAATCATAACATCTTTCAAGTAGGTAACAAATTAAAGTAAAGAGGAAAGCAAATTAATAAGCAAATTAATAAAAACAGCTAAATATAATTCTTCGCATAGCACTAACATGATATTATTTGCAATGAAATTAGATTTCATGATTTAAAATCAAAATTATTTTTAAAAGAAATAAATATATATATTTTTTATTGTTTAGTTCTTGTAAAGTAAATTTTTTTAAATAAATTTTTATGTTATTCTCAATCATTTTTTTTCTTTTGAGTAAAAGGATAATTGATTACATAATATAAAGACTAACAGAATAAATCACTTGATTTAATTTCATAAGAAAACTGTAAATGTAATTTAAAAGCAACTTTAAGGCACTAGTTTTCATATATGGTTTAAAAAATTCTTTGATGTAATGGTCATAAAATAAGTTAATAGTCTTGATATGAAAATAACTTAAATTCTCTATTAATTACAAAATGTAAACCATTAAAAACTGACTATGTAGCTTTGTTATTGATTACAATAGTTGATATCAACTTGGATAGAGAAAGAAGGAATTTAGAGTAACAAAAGATCTATGTAGATTATATATGAATGTGTTCAGGTATCTGAATTGTTTTCCTCATGCAATAACAGAACATGAGCAAACAATTCAATTTACATCAAAGGAAACCCATAAAATTCTACTTATTTTAATACCAATGTGATGAAAGTTGCAACATTGAGATGTGATATACGATAATCTATGATAGCCAGGATTTATTATCCAGAAAATAATAATGAGAAACAATAAGCTAGTTTTAATACTAGATCTGGTAGGAATATTTTACCCCCATTAAGAGTTAGACAAACAAGAATTTCTTAAAAATAAAATTTTATGCAAAATTTTTTACATGACCATGGTGAACACTTCAAATTAAATCTAGGATATGATATATGACACATTTGAAATAATGAATGTGATGCAAGTGTTTCATACAAAAAAAAATTTAAATTGTCTTTAAAAATAAATTGTTTTGTGGTAAAAAGATAAATTTAATCTTTAAGCTGTTCTTACTTTCATATGTCGTTCTGGTACCATAACAGTTACAGTTCTTCCATTATCATTGGAGAGTAAAAAACTAAAAGTTATGTTTGTTTATATATAAGAACACAAACAATTAAAATCTGTGTCAAGACCATGAAACAAATGCCCATTGAATGGGAGTATAGGGCCATGCGTTCAAGACATAAAAAAGAGACAAATTTAAGAGTGTAGCAACTACAGAGTAATCACCCTTTTAAACAAAGCATTTAAGATCCTACCAAACATTTTATACCACAGACTATTACCATACATTGCAAAAGCCTTCAAAAATTATCAATGGGGATTAAAAAACGAAATATCAAGACCAGATGCACACAATCATACAAATCTGGGGAAAAAAGGAAAGAAATTAATATTTATACATACCATAAATTTTTTGACTTTAAGACAACATATGATGGCATAGAAAGAACAAAATTATATTATGCAATACTCGACTTAGAAATACCCATGAAACTAGAGAAATCTTACTAAGATGACTCTTAATAGAGTTAAATGCAAGGTAAAACTAGACAAAGTAAAACTCATACGAATATCTATAGGAGTGAGATTCCATGTCATTGGAAAAAGTTATTAAAGACTCAGTATAACAGTTTAAATATTAGAATAATTGATTAAATATAGCAATCAAATGTTAATATGGATTAAGAAATCACTTTAAATTAAAAAACTTAAGCATAAATTAAAGACTTATCAATATAAAACTTTAGTAAAACAAATAATTATGTGAGGAAGCGCATTCTGGACTATGAACAAAACAAAGGAAAACAAGTTCTGAGAGAAAAAAAAATATTTGAATAAAAAATATTTGGCACTGTCAAAAAATTAATGTCTGGAGTATAATAACCAAACATTGTGAAAACTAAAAAGGTATATCAATTAAGATAACTTGGACATATTTACAGGTACAATAATTTAAACCTAAAGAAAAAAAAAATGGCAAACGGGCAGACCAAACATGAGGTGACTTGATACAGTTGAAAAAATGTCACATAAAATTGGGATCAACCATTGGAAAACTGTAACAGTAGATCATTCCCAATAAAAGAAACTTAGGGAGAGAGTCTTGGCCTGCAACAAGCTGTAAAAATGCAAAATAAGAAAGAACTATTAATTTTTTTTTAATTCCTATTTTTAAAATTCTAAAAAAAGTTAAAAATAAATCAATAAGGTTAATAATTTTCCTTAGAAAAAAAATTAAAATGAAATATGAAAATTTTTTCAACAGGTAAAATAAAATTTAGTTAATAAGTAATAAGTTAATCAAAAAGAATATTATTTAAAATTATACAGATATCAATGTTTAAAAGAGTCAACTAATAAACATTTCCTCATGGTCGAAATTTATTTTGAAAGAATTTATCTAACAAATAATAAAAAATGCTGAAGGGAACAGTGACATTTTTTATGGTTTGAATTAAGAGAAAAACTAGTTATTTCATGAAACACATTTAAAGAGTGTGTCAAAGTGTGTTTCATGAAAATCAAAATTTTTAACACAATATTTTCTTTTTGAAAAAAAATTCATAAATCATATTTATTACTAATGAATGTGACACTTTTTCATGAATCAGGCTTACTTTCAGTTTGAGAAATAAAACATAATGTGTAACATTTACAATTAATAAAATTTCTTGTATGAAAATAATAATATTGATTAAAGGTTAAAAGAAATACAAAGAAACTTTCTCATTACTGACTTCTTTTTCATTACTGACAGCATATTTCGTTTAGCAGAAGAAGAAAAAAATAATTACTTTTCACATAGCTGAAACAGCAGGTATACAAAAATGATGATGGAGCAGCAGCTGTGGGTTTGACTCCTTATGTTTCCATCGCTAAATAAAAAGAAAACAATTGAGGACAATGACAAATACACAAAATTAGCACTCTATTTCTGATAACTATGAACTACTATTACCATGAGCTAAAAACTACATAAAAATATAGGGGAGAGTCGGGTAGCCCCGCTCACTTAAGGAGTATTGCTTATATTTCTGTATAATACGGAGTAATAATCAACATTTTTGTATGCTTCTATTGTTTTATCATCTAATTAAATAATGCAAAAAGAATAAACCAAAAAAAGAATAGTTAAACTTAAAAAAATAGAAATTTAAAAAAACATGTTTTTCAGCTCTTTTCAAAATGTGTCGGGTAGCCCCGCCCAGTTACAAAAATTGTGTTTTTTGGCTATTTTTTCAGGTGTAAATGAGAATGACCAATGTATTGACAATAGATAAACCTCATTTATCATTTTTATCACAAAATTATTTTATTTATTACATATTTATATACTTTTAGTGAATTCTATCATTTAATAACAACAAATGTCATACCTTTTATCATTATTAATGTATATTAATATATTATAATATTAATATATATTTATATTAAATATTTAATGAAAATAATTTAATTTAAGTAACAATAATTAATAACAATAGTTGTTTTTCAATATAAACTTATTTGGTTGATCTCTTCTTATAAACTTAATATAAAATACTTCTTATAAAATTACAAATTCACTTTGTATTTTGATTGCATTCAAATGCTTCTGTAGATTGATTCGTTCACAAATAAGTGAAAATAAATAAGTAAGCAAATAGCTTATCATAATATTTATGATTTCTTGATATTAAATTTAATTTGGATATATCAATTACATTTTAAAAATATTTAATTTTTCATTTTTAAATATATAAATTTATGTTTCATATAATATTAAAACATATATTTGTTGTTAAAAATGCATATAACATTCAAATTTGAAGCAATAAAATAATAATCTTTGCAACCGTACATTTATCGACGAAATAAAATTGGGCGGTGATACCCGACATTCATGTGAGCGGGGCTACCCGAAATCCAATTTTTTTGTAAATTTGTAATTACTCGAACAATTTTTTACATACAAACTTCTTTCTTTGTGCAAATTAAACTTAAGACTACATACTTTAATGCTGTATGTATAGAAAAAATTATTTTTTTAGTATTAAAATGAAGTTTAATCGAAACATTCAACCAATTTTTCTTAATTTCATGACTACTGTATTCAACAATTTTTCAAACTATTGTTTACCATGTTACCAGCTGCATAAATACTTGAAACTTTGAAAATAATCTTTTTTTAATCTAACAATTAATGTCCGATGGCCCATTGACTTGAAAAAATATTCTATACATATGAAATTGACAGTAGGCGGGGGTACCCGCTGGGCGGGGCTACCCGACTCTCCCCTACATGGAGACAATTTCTTAAAATCAAAAAATGGTTTCAAGGGAGAAAAAAAAACTTTTTATTGAAAAGAAGTTAGGTTAAAAGACTTTTATTTTACCTGTTGATACATTCAGCTATCTGTAGAAAAATTAACTAGTGAAATAACAGTAAAATAATGAAATTTAAACCTCTTTCAGAAAAATTTATGTTCTATATTTTAAATATTATAGAGTAACAAGTACAGGAACACTTTTATTACATTCATGATTTAAGTAAAAGTGTAAAAACAATAAAGTAATATATTTATTACTAATAAATGTGACACTTTTTCATGAATCAGGCATACTTTCAGTTTGAGAAACAAAACATAATGTGTAACATTTACAATTAATACAATTTTTTGTATGAAAATAATAATATTTATTAAAGGTTAAAAGAAATACAAAGAAACTTTCTCATTACTGACTTCTTTTTCATTACTGACAGCATATTTCGTTTAGCAGAAGAAAAAAAAAAGAATTACTTTTCACATAGCTGAAACAGCAGGTATACAAAAATGATGATGGAGCAGCAGCTGTGGGTTTGACTCCTTATGTTTCCGTCACTAAATAAAAAGAAAACAATTGAGGACAATGATAAATACACAAAATTAGCACTCTATTTCTGATAACTATGAACTACTATTACCATGAGCTAAAAACTACATAAAAATATACATGGAGACAATTTCTTAACATCAAAAAATGGTTTCAAGGGAGAGAAAAAAACTTTTTATTGAAAAGAAGTTAGGTTAAAAGACTTTTATTTTACCTGTTGATACATTCAGCTATCTGTAGAAAAATTAACTAGTGAAATAACAGTAAAATAATGAAATTTAAACCTCTTTCAGAAAAATTTGTGTTCCATATTTTAAATATTATACAGTAACAAGTACAGGAACACTTTTATTACATTCATGATTTAAGTAAAAGTGTAAAAACAATAAAAACCTATAAGCAAAAACCTTAAAGTTTGTTTTGATTTTAGATTTTTTCTCATTAAACACTGATTACATAATAAAAAATAACAGTCAAGATCAGAGTTTTAAGCATAAAATAGAATCAAGTTTTTCTTAAAATACTCAGTGAGGTGGCAGCTAAGCGTTTTTAGAAACCTCGGTTATCAAAGTTATAATTTATAAGAAAAACTTGAAATTAGTTTAAAATAATCATTTTCATAAGCTACTATTCAAACTATCTACAATTTGATCCTTTTTTTAAGGGACTATTCTTTACAAATCAAAGGTGTAGAAAAATGACGAATGAGAGTTAGCCTAGAATATATTGGAAATTTATGAAAATTAATACATATAAAACATTTATACATATAAAACATAAAAAAACATTATTCGAAAACATTTTTACATATAAAACATTATTCAAAATATTTATGCAAAAATATTTATAGCACAAAGTTGTTGTTGTTTTTTTTCTTAATGTCGGGCACTTGAGGTGTATTGTCCTATTGGCCTCTAATGCTAGAACTGCTACTCTCTTCTTGTTACCCAGTGGGCACTGGTGGCAAAACCACGGCGGTGGAGCAGCGTCGCCCACATCACACAACCACAAACCCATTTATAGGGAGGGCCACATTCACACAATAACACAAAGGAGAAAGGACATAGAACAAACAGAGAGAGAAAGAAACATCCATGCCCTGAGCACAATTCGAACCCACAACCATCGACTCCGCAGTCAGGCACGCTGACCACTCGGCCACCTTGTCGGCTTACGGTATGAAGTAAAGGATAAATAAATGCATTAACATATTTACAATACAGTACCATAATAAAGTTTAACACCGTAAATTTTTTAAAAAATATTTTGGAAGATGTAGAAATAATTAAATAATCTACAATAACTATCTACAAGGATATTTTTTTAAACTTCAAGAAAGATAAAAAAGAATATATAAAGAAGTTCGATATAAATACATAATTCCAGATGTTTTTTTTTTGAAAAAATTAAACCCGTTATTGTCTTCTTATACATAAGGCGTCTTGCAGTCCAATACAACAGTGAAGTAGCTCAAGAAGGTGAGAGGGCACATCATCACAGGAACGAATCACATCACAGGAACGAATGTCAAGAAGAGAGGGGCAATCAAAAAGATGCTCCCCAGTCATAGTCGAAGTGTTACAGAGCACACAAAGAGGTGAATTGACCAGGTTAATCCTAAATTGATGGGCCTGCAAGTAGTCATGCCCAGTAATTATTCTAAGGCAAGCAGCTCCCTCAGCCTTGGGAAGGGAGGGAAAGATGAGAGAGCTGCTGGCCATCAAGAAGGCTAGCCCAGGATTTTCCATCAGCTAAGTCCCCAAGAGCAGATATATTGTTGTGTGTCTGAATTTGCTCTTAAGAAGCCGTCTTGCATTTCTAAGAGGAACTGGATGAGAGGGTGGATGCAATGCCGAAGCCTCTCTAGCTAACATGTCAGCCCGTTCATACCACAATGGCCAGGGATCCACTGAAGGACTACCTCTCTTCCAGAACAAAGAAGAGAGCTGATGCGCTGTTTACACTCAAATTCAAGTTCAGAGGGGTATAAATTATATTCAGAAACGGTCTGAATCGCAGCCTGAGAGTCGACAAAGATAACAATGTTTTGTTCAGATGGTTCACCAATAGCCGTAATAGCCATAAGGATTGCAAACACTTCTCGATCAAAATTATCTGCTCAAGTGTCAAGAGGTTCTCTAAGGCTGAAATATTTGGTGTAAGCACCGGCTCCAGCTCTACCAGTTGAAAAAGTGACGGATCCATCAGTAAAAACCTGCAGCCATTCCTGGCAAGGGTATCGCTCATGTATAGTGGCCAGAGCAATAGGATACAACTCTGTCTGGTGGAAGTCCGATTTTCGGACAGGCTGTACCAAGTCAGACCTAGTAGTGGCATATCTTAGAAGGCCCGTAAAAACAGGCGGCCTATAGATACAAAGTTTGGAGTTGGAGACCTCTAAGATCTCTGCAAGTCTCCGGTACTCAAAAAGAAAAGAATGTTGAGTCTGGTTTGAGGGAGAATATATAATTCCAGATGTAGTTACACATAAATGAATATAATTTCCCTACTAACATAGATATTCCAGTTAAACATATGATACCGAATAGGAGCTTTCAATACTCAGTCATTTTCAATTATTAGGTTTACATCCTCTTACACCTAACTATTATTTGATAGGGAACGTGGTTAATACCTTTTTGAAAGTAAACCTCACATGATTAGCAGGAGAAAAAAGCTATGCCTACCTGTAAGCCATGAGGATCTATGGAGTTGATTATTCACAATTGATCAGCTATCAAGTGTCTGAATAAATGATTCATTTATAGGAACACCTCAAAGATTATACTTCTGTTCACTTTTTTACCCCAGCTGTGTTAAATACTGTCTTCAAATTGATAAGAAAATTAAAGAAATTTTCAATGGGTAAGAAGCATTGAGAGCATTAAAGATGTTATTTCAACTTGAGGGGTCTCCTAACCTGTGTGGTCCAGATTAAAAGATTAAAAGATCTCGTTGTCCGAATTATATCACAACAACAGTATCATTTTCTCTCCTTTCTTTACAAAGATAAGGCAAAGTGACAGGAGAAAAATTGCTTCTTCCGTAGTGAAATAGTTTAAGAATATTTTTAGTTATGGATAAGGCAAAAAAAATTTACATGCCTCAAAAATGGTGAAAAGTTGTGCTTTTTTTCCTTGCAATTTAAAGCAAAAAGTTTTTTTTTTTTTTCAAATATAGAAAAAGTAGTGTCCGGTTTGAGGAGATAGAAATAACATTTCAGGGCCAAAATGACTGTCCCCTTTGTAGAGTATGTACATAACGGTTTCTTCATAGAAGATTCCCTGAGAATTAAAAATATGTCCTTATTGAGAGGCGTCTGTTTTGAAGAAGTGTCCATAACAGGAGGTTTCACTGTATTTGGAAGTTTCGGTTTTCTTTAGGCAAGCAATAAATTTTCAACAGCTGTTACAGATTGTAGTTCATTTTCTGAAAATTCCTGAGAATACAAAAAGCTCCTGATTGGTTTAAAGATTTTCAGGCCTTCTGCAAATGTTTGCTCTAATTGTTTGTGTTCACTCTTCATTGGTATTATATTGCAACTACTTTTTGATCCAACAAGTTTCAATGTTTTTATCAACTGATGCATAACCACAAAATTATTGTTTGAGGTGTTCTACACAAACTGTACATAATCCACATTTTTTTTTTTCATTATTAGCATCACCATTCAAAAGATACTGTTCTGCTTCCTCAAAGCAAATTACAAACAAGTAATTTGTTTTGATAACTTAATTTTAATAACAAAATAAAATATTATTAGCAAATTACATAGAAATGATAAATAAAAAATTACAAAAGATATTTAAAAGAAAACTAAGATATTGGTAAAAAACTCACATTTAAAATAAAATATCCTTTTATACTTTTAGTTTAAGATAAATCATAATACAAGGCAAAACAATATTAAATATTTTCCCTATTTTAAACAAATTTATAAAAAAATTTACCTCTGCTCAATAACAAATTGAACATCAGAGAATGCTTTGAGTATGAAAAGGAGAGTCAATTTTATGGCATCAGATGTAGTATTATTAAGAGTAGCAGCTCAAAACTGAAATTGAAAAATTTTGAGTGTTAAACATACTTTTAAATGATACATTAGTGATTACTTTCTAAAAAAATGTACAAAACAGTACAATGTACAAGAAAGAAAGCTTATGTAAGGAGCATAAGTATTTCTTGATTGTAGACAATTCTTTTTATTGAAATATCATCTTTATTGAATATCATCTTAAAGTAAAAATGAATAGAAAGAATGATAAGAAAATTACAAGCCATATTATTTCAAAAAATAAAAATACCTTCATTTAAAAAACTTTGACACAGACTTCGATCTTTATTGAGTAAGCGCACATATCTCAACAAATCTATTTGTTATTATTTTTTTAGCACAATGATATGTGTTAACCCTGAATTTAAATGTTACAAAACGTTATAATTAGGCAAGAGTCAAAACTTTTTTGGACACAGATTTAATATTGCCAATGCTTTAATATAGTTAAAACATAAATCTTGAAACAGATTCTATATTATAAGGTAAGATTGAAAGTTTACAAATCTTTTTAGCATTTTATGATTAAAGAAAAATTGGTAGAGATTTAAGTTGCCTTTTTGAAATAAAATAATTTTAAATACACTCATTATTAATTTTCTGCAATAAATAAGTACACCAATGTGTTTCAAATTGTTACTATACATTTTTAGATGTCTTGAAAGTTATGTTTAATATCATCAATGATTCATTATTTCATTTGATTGTCAAAAGAAAAGTTCAAAGTATGAAAATAATTAGCAACCCAAAATTACCTCAAAAATTACAAACCATTATAAGTAATTTTAATTTAAAATGACAGCCTTTCCATGTTTAAAAAGTACTAGTACATAAAAAAAAGATTGCAAGACAAAAATAAAATATTGCAATATTTTCAGCAAATATATAACATCAAATCTGTTATTTTTACTAAATTATATACCTGAATAAAATAAAATGATCCAAAAATAATGAATGGTGAATACCAAAATGAGAATCATGAAGTTTCATTCAGGTTATAATTTATATATTAAAGCAATATTATTTATTTTTTATAATAAGCTGCATTTTTTATTACTGCAAATACTTCACATTTTTACAATTGCAAAGTTAGTTGGCAAATAAAAATTTATTACATATAATTTATTCATTCCCTGTAAGGTGGTCAAAATTTACAGTAGACCCCTTCCTCAAAGTTCAAAAATTCTAATTTTCGTAATTGTAGAAGTTTTGAAGACCATTCATACAAAGTTGCTGTTTTTATTTTTAAAAAAAATTCAAAAAACTTATTAACAGAAACTACATTTTTCAAAAGAAATTTTGATCAGACCTTAAGTAGACATAACCCCTTGAGTACAGCTATAACTCAAACAACCAGTTTAGGAGCACATTTGATAATTATCCAATATAACTGCTAGAAATTTCATGCAAAACAATTTATTGCATACCAGTAATTCACATAAAAAAATTCATGGTCTACTTCTAAAATTTTACGGAAATTGTGGAAACAGAGATTTAAATTTAATTCCATATTCTTGCCATATTTTTGTATTGGATTTTTAAATATAATTTTTAATTTTTCGAAAATTATGTCTAAATTTTCACAAAATAGGTACCTCTCAGAAAAACCTAGACAGACCCCTGGCTATTTATTAGCTTATTTTAATACTATTTATGAAAAGAAATGACCATGATCAAGAATTACCCCAGTGATCAATAATTACCCCATCTGTAGGGGGCAACATTTGATATAATTTCCTATAATAAATTAGAATGTTTACAGTAGATGTGAAACAATTAAACTAGAGCTTACGCTATTTTCATATCAAAGAAAAAGAAAGTAACTCAAAACATTTATTATTAAGAGAAGGAGGGAGATCTTTGCAGAAATGTGCACTTTTTGAAACCCATCTTTGAAATGGAAAATACAGAAAGCAGTTTAAAAGATACATATATTTTGTTGGATTAAACAAAAAACTATTATTAAGCAAATGTAGTTATACCTTAGTAAAGTGTACAAGCATTCTTGTCCATGTCTCTAATTTAGAAAAAAATAATATTTTTAAAAAAAAACTTAGGTTATCATTATTTACCCCAGAAACAGAGTGATCGTGAATTACCCCAGGTCACCCTACTATTAAGCATTTTCTTTCTTTTTTTTAAAATTTTATCTACCACTTAATAGTTGAAATTAAAATCTGCCAGAATCATCATAAATGTAGCTGCTTACTTTCATATTTATAATAAATTTAAGTGTTAATACTTTCTGTACTTAATTAATTGACTAAGATATATGTTCAAACACTTTAAGTCACAACCAAAGAGTCAATTCAATCTACCTACACTTATCTACTGACATATACTGCCTACAGATCAGGGTTCGTGATTTTTTTGATTTTTTTAAAAAAAATCAAAAAAATCGGATTATTTTGATTTAAATCGGATTTTTTTGATTTAAATCAGATTTTTTTGATTTTTATTCAAATACACTATAAGAGCTTTAATTTATGATTAAAAAAACTTTATAAATGTTTAATCAAAATTAAATTAATATTAAAACTATATCATAACAACATTTTAGAAGCTCTAACTTATTAAAATAATTTTTCATTATAATGCATAGCGACCATTTTAATACAAAGGCATGATTGAAATTAAAAGACAAGATAAAAAAGATAATTTAAAGAATACTACTTTAACTAGTAACACAAAGTTTCAATTAGCACACCATAATTTTAATTTAAAATTGTGATCTCTTTCTTTTTTCTCTTGATTTATAAAATGGCAAAATAAATGCAACAGATTGTGTTTATAAATGTTGTCATTCATCAAAAAATAAATATTCAATCTATATATTTTTATGTTAAAATATTCATTTTTAATCCTATATAAAAATACATAAGTTAAGCTAAATAACATTTTTAAAAAATCTATGTACTCATTGAAAATTTTTTTCACAAAAGAAAATCTGATAATTTCAAAGATACCGTGAACATATTTTGAGAAAAAAAAATACCAGTGAATAATCCTTCTGCTTCAAATAGACTTTGAAAGGGAAGAATGACACTATATCAGGAAAAAATATCTGAACTCAGCTTTTTTTTTTCTTTCTATTTTTGGCATATTAAGGTAATTTCTTTTTAATATAGCCTCAAGCTTTAGAAATATAGAAATTTCCATCAATAAACTATAATGTAGATTAGAATTCCATGCTTTTTTAATCAAATGGTAGAATTTTAATTAACATTTGCTTTTTTTCTTTTTGAAAAAAAATCATGTTTATTTACTTTCTATAGCTATGCAAGTCTATATTAAGACAGCATTAAATATTTACTTTAATCTGTACTTTCAATGTTAAGAATCAAAAGATTTTTAAGCATGTAATTTCAAATGTGTTTAACACACACCAAGAAAGAAAGTAATTTCGTTAACTAAAATTAATTTAATGCAGCAATTTATTTAAAGTAAATTTTAAAACTAAGAAAAGAAAATAATAAAAGTATCAATAATTTAAAGCACTGTTTTTTAACTTTTAAAATCAATATAATATATATATAAAAATCAATTGATTTAAATCAATGATTTTTTTAAAAAAATCATTTGATTTTAATCATGATTTAAATCGTGATTTAAATCAAGCTGATTTAAATCAACGAACCCTGCTACAGATACAACAAAAATACATATAAATGTTAATTTATTGAGTCGTATTTCATGAAATGGTATATGGTAGTCTCAAGACTATGTTTCTACCTGATCAGTTTAATCCTGTCATTACAATACAGAAGTAAACTAGGTTATGATAGCCAAGATTTGCACAAACACTAAACATGTGATTTGGAAAAATATGGAACAAAGGACAGAAATAACTTTAAACTAATATAGGTACTTTTTCATTTTGCCAACACGAGTAATTTTGGCTAATTTACCTATTATTTGTTCTTTTTTTTTAAAAAAAAAGTCACTTATAAATAATAAAAAAACAGTTGAATTTACTTGCACTCATTAAGTTTCAATTAGTAACTTTATTGCCTGTGCCGGCAAAATGGAAAATTACCCTAATTTATTTAACAACTAACTGAAATCAAAAAACCAATAACACAAAAAATATATTCCAAAATTCCATGAAGTTAAGAACAAAGCAAAAAATTAAAAACAAGAAAAGCAAATAGCTAGAAGACCAAATTACACAATTCTTGCTCATCTTAAGCATCTATGAGGGCTTGTCAGGCCACGAACACTTCTTTAGGACATCTGTGTCAAAAGGCTAAGCAATACTAGTTTCTCAAGACAGTGTTCAGTCGAAAACAGCTTCTATTGTTATGAGCTGCAACAAAATTCGGTGTTTGAAATCGTGAGTGAGGGACAGTTAAAGCAGAGACAGATATTGCACATTTTTGTCTCACATTTTCTGCAGATTGGAACAGAGTCTTATCGATATTGGCTCTCATTGCTACCGTGTTACTAACAATATTAAAACTGAAATGAATTATTAAAAAATTATCATTAGCCACCTTTCATTTAATTTTTGTCGTCTCTAGGATATTTTTATTATGTTTTTAAATTTTATTTTTTCTACTTTTTTCGATTAATTGCTACTTGTAATGACACTTTTCATAAAGAATAATTGAATTAATTATTTAAAAAAATTAAATTAAATTAAATTGTCTGGGTCATCTTTCTGACTTTATTGCTTTATTATTCTTTGGTTACAAGTTTGTTTACCTGAATTCTTACTAATGAAACCTTTCTTTGTCTAACTTTTATTAGTAACATTTTAAAATTATGATTACAAAGTTTCACCAAGATAACAAAAAATTTGGTTTTTCATTTTAAGCTTAAAAAATGCTCTTTTTTTTTAACACCATTAAATGTATGTAAAATTTTAACGTTTCAGAAGGTATTTATTATTTAATAAAAATCAAATTTATTTTAAAATATATGTGCATGTTTTTTTTAAATTATTTAAAAAAATCTGTTTATCAGTGCTTTTTTAATAATAGAATATCTTTTTGTATAAGAGTTCTAATCAATTTCATGGGGAAAAATACTGCTTATTAAATTGTGGAACATGCTTGAAAATCCAATAATCAGGATTACCTGTAAAGAGAAGGGTAATAACAAAAAATTTAAAAAATAGCGAAGCTTTTTCTATTTTAAGGTAAGTAATTGAGTGGTAAGATAAGTAATTTTAAGGTAACTAATTGAGTACGCAAAATTAAAGTTTCTAATAATATGTACACTTTGGCTACGAATAATTGAATCAAAGATTTGATATAAAAAGGGATATTTCTGTATCATGATCTGTAGTGTCAACTACTATTATCGCCAAGGTGCCAAAGAGATTTTAAAATTGAAATTAAAAAAAAAAAAACATGTAGATGTTTGCTCGGAGGTAGCTACGAGTTATACCTTTTGAGTTGGTCCCTTTTTGTGATGTTTCTTTTTAGTTTCTCAGAAGTTTCCAGGACTTGGGGATTATTCTGCCACTGATCACGATACGGAAATCTCCCCGAAACAAACAACTTTATATACAAATTTAATTTATGACTTATTTAATTATATACTTTATTAATTAATGATATAATAACTTTATATACTATATAAAAACTATATTTTTATACATTCATTAGAGTTACTACTGTAACTGTCAATGCAATTTCTTACAGTTCAACTCGAATGTATTATATTATTTAAAAAAATTTGCACTTGCATATTAGAAAAAAGATATATATCTTTTCAATGCTATAATGTAAAATTAGCTTTTTGTACACAAGTATTTGTTTACTCCAATTTCTTCCTTTTTTGAAATTAGTTACTAAGCGCCCTTTTCCATGTTTTCATCTAACTCTCTATGATATTTGAATTTTAAAAAACTATAATAGCCTTTGCAGACAAGTAAGCTACAAGCTTAAAAACTTTCTTCCGCACAAGTGTTCTAAATAAATGTATCATCAATAATAAAATATCTAATTCTAATAAATATATTCTAAACGCAGAGCTATAAGCGATAAGCAGAGAGCTCGCAGCACCTAACTATACTCAATACTCAATACTCAATAAATATATTCTAATAAAATATCATTATCAACACTTCAGCTCAATAGTTTTATTAATATATATTAACTACACTATAAATATATATATAACTAAACTATATATTTTTTTAATCTGTTAGTTTCTTGACCCGTTTCTCATTTTGTGGCAGTTAAAATCCATTCTTACTTCACAGTTTAACTATTCTTCCAAGAGTCTTATCCCACTTTCCCCTTGTTGCCCAGCTGAGGTTAACTTTTAGAAATGTCTCTCATGCTTGTTTTATTGAATGTGCCTTGTAACAAAGAACCTGTTGGAGTTAACTTGTATGAATTTTTCTTCTAATTGTTCTGTTGACAGTGCCTTGTGAATGAATAGTTTTAAATTGTAAATAACCTATTAGAGTTGACTTGTATGAATTTGTCTTCTAATTGTTCTGTTGATTGTGCCTAGTGAATGAATAGTTTTGAATGAATTGTAATTGCCTAAGTGAGGTTAAATTATATAAATGTCTCTTATGCCTGTTCTGTTGAATGTGCCATCTGAATGAATTGTAATTGCCTAAGTGAGGTTAAATTTTATAAATGTCTCTTATGCCTGTTCTGTTGCATGTGCCTTGTGAATGAATAATTTTGAATGAATTGTAATTGCTTAGGTGAGGTTAAATTTTATGTCTTTTATGTATGTTCTGTTGAATGTGACGGAATGTGTTGGATGTGAATTAACAACTTTCAGGCAGGGAGTCATGATAAACTAAATAAAATAAAAATTCTCCCCAGAGAATACCAACTAAAATGACATAACTAGTTGTTATGTGTTGGCAAACCTCTACATGATTTTTGTAAAAAATTTTAAAATTGATTTGGCACCTTTGCGATTGTGTTTGTCATGACAGATTACAATGCGGAATCCCTTAACAAACGTGATCATTTTGTGGAAACCTGTATCTATATATTATATTTTTATTCTACTATGCATGTTTGGTAAAGCAGAGTTATCCCAAGGAATAAAAAAGAGTAGGGTACTTGCAGAAGAGAGAGTGTACTACCATTAAAATTTATAAAAACGTGCTATATTATGTATTAACTGAATTTGATCCTCAATTTTTTGATTACGCTCATATTATTGTATGTGTATATTTCCTAAAGTAATTTTCACTCATTATTAAAATAACAGAAAAATTTGAAGCTTTTGAAAAGGCAAGCTAAAAAAATATATATATATAAGTTTTCTTTTTTTAAAAAAAGTGAAATAGAAAAAAATATAAAAAGATTAATTGATAAACAATTTGAAAGCTATTTTTGTATTTTAAGACAAAAATTTTGCGATAATAAATATTTAAAAGTCCATTTTAAAATAAAAGGTACCTATTGATTTAAAAAATATTGGTAAAATTTAAAATCATTTAAAAATTCATCAATATACTTCCCCTCTCAAATAACAGTTGAGAATGTCATTGAGGTCAAATGTCACGTGAATTTAACTCTATAACCAGACAATGTAAGAAAAATCTTTCTAACATTAAGAAATAAATTAAAGTTAAATAATTATCAATAATTATATAAATCAGAAGTAGACTTTTCATTGAAACAGGGTGTTAAGAAAACAAGCTTTTCTCTGAAAAAAATATAATAAAAAGGCACTGTTTTTAAAAGATGGTGGCTTATTTTTACAAAAGAGGTAAGGAGGGCACATTTACAGTTATTAAAGTGCAGATGGGGCAGACTTCCCTTTTAGAAACGCCTAGGAAGTTCACTGAGTAAAGTATTTTTTTAGAAATTCTGTTGGTTAGAGCAAATAATAGTTCAAATTACTTTTTTATTATTATGGTGTCTGTGATTTTTCCTAGGTCTTAGGGTAATTTATGGTTGCTCTTGTTACATGTATTGTGATGGTGCACATTGATTTGCTTTTACCTATGAACTTTTTATTTTAACTTGAATTTTTTTTTTTTGTTAAATAACAAAGAAAAGTTCTTGTAATTTCATGTTTATGCAAGAAAAAACTTGATAAAATTCAATAGTTTTGTGAATTAAAAATATGGTTCCTCTTGTTACCTAAAAAAGACATGAGGTATTAATGATTATATTATCTAACTTATTTAATAAAATCTTCTTATTTAAATAATTTCAAGAAAAGGAGATTAGATTTAAAAAACAAAAGCCATTAGAGTAATTTTGTTATTTATCATTTAAAAAGTGTTGAAATATGGGCAATAAATGCAGAAAGTAAAATTAACATTGAAGGTTCCCTATCTTCCACAACTCTATTGGTTTAACTATTAATGCCATGTTCCTAGAGTGAGGTTCTCCCATATTTTGAGATTCTAAGTAAGTAACATGTTGCAAGTCTAATATAGTACATTTTTATGTCTGATTTTGTATGTTAAAAAATTGTCTGCACTAAGTAACTAACATATTTGGTGTCACCCCTTTAAACCATTAAGATTCAGTTTTATTGCCTAAAGATATGATCAGAAAATAAAAAATAATTTATGGTGTATTATTTTTGTGCTTTGTACTTGCTAAATTTTAATTATGTAAAATACATGAATTAAATTCGAAGAGAAAATTAACTATATCTTATTATTCATGGAATTACATAACTAGTAATTGTTATTATTTATTATAAGTAATATTACTACAACAAGGAAAAGTTCAGTTTAAATAACTTCTTTTCTGCAAAAAATCTTATTAGTAATTCTAATTATTCAACCTTTTAGGGAAGTTAAATATTTATTGTAATTTCACATTGCTCAACACAAATATTGTGATAATAAATGTTTTTTAGTGATTAATTTTTTCAATATTTAAAATATTATTTAGACACTAATGTTTATTATTAAGTTTTAATTTGTATGTATTTTTATTTGTAAGTTGTTTAAAGGCTATTTTAATAAATTTATTAGTTCTATGTTATTTGTAAAATAATTTTCTTACTTGATATTTTTATGTAAAATCAAGCTAGAAATAAGTTATTATTTTTGCTTTTATTGGAATTTTAGATTAAGATAATGTTCCGCAAGAGATTCTAAATAGAAATGAACTACCATGTGCATATTCTATGGAAATTTTTCAAAAGTGGTTTACATCAACTGAAATTCTATCTATATTTAGGGTTTAAAGCTCATGTCCTTTTAGAAAAAATCTAATGCAGTGAAGCCTCTTGGGAGCGACCATTCTCTGTTCCACAGTAAAATGGTCCCTGTGACGGAATTTTTTCGAGCTGTCTGTGACAAAACTCTCAAGCACTAATATCTTTTTGCAAGATACTTTTAATAATTACAAACATTTTAAATTAGTAACACATATCTTTGTTATTATTAAAAGTATCTTGCAGAAAGATATTGGTGTATAACGCAGTGCTTTTGTTATTTTAAATTAGTAACATATATAACAAAAGCGCTGTGTTTACAAAGAATTGATATCTATATAATTTTTATTTATTGAACATGTAATAATTTTTAATTCTAATATTATTGGTCTTATTCTCTCATTTTGTTAGGGGTGGGCGGACACTAAATATTTGCTTCTATGCTTTTTGTAAATGATAATCATAATTAAAAATCACGAGATCCGTAGCATTAATCGCCAAAAAAAAAAAATCGATGACGAAATCACACGCATCAGATTCCTCAAAAAGGGAGTTACTCAAATCCTTGTTTCATTTTGAGATTAGGTTGTTGTAATTAATATCGTATAAAAAATATTGGATTTAAAAACTATGGAGAAATCAATAACGATAACTGACAAAAAAATCTATAGAATCATTGCCTTAAATGTTAATTTTCAAAGGCATGATACGAATTTTCCATATTGTTAAAAATATATCAGGATATTTAAAAACCATGTGAAAATCAATATCAATAACTGTCAAAAATACAATCAAAATATTACATGAATTTATTTACTTTACAATTGGCGTAAATTGATTTGAAATGATTTATCTAACTGCATGATTCAAATCTTTAAGTATAAATTTTTGTAGTAAAGAAAACTTTTTACTTTTCAGAAGAAAAATCTTTCTGCAAGAATTCTGTAACATTCTGCTGCAAGATCAACGTGTCTCTGCAATTCTGCCTCTGGGAAAATGTTCATTGGTCGTTTTTAGGCGTTAAATCTATTGACTTCAAAATGTTAAAGTGTTTTTAATTTTAGCCATTTTCATTTTCTTGGTATGGAAATGTCACCAGTTTTGGCATCATGAAATCAGAATCAATGAATAACATTTAGCTTTTATAAAAATAATCCCCACTGATATAATTATGAGTAAAAGCAAATTTACCTATTATGATGTTAGAATTATTTAAATAAAAGAATAATTATGTTTTTGTTTAAGTTTGCCTTTAATTTTATCAGATACAAATTAGTTAGCTATAAAGGATGGGAAGAGGTATTGTTTGAGATGCTTAGTTTTTTCTAAAAAGACATAATTATAATTTACCTTCAAAGTTTCATCATTTGTTATAAAATTATTTTCAGTGTCAAGCGGTACTTAACTGAAAGTTTGAGTAATATTTGTCACTTTTAGTCAATAAATACTAATACAAATACTTCACTTTACTATTATAGTTAATTTTAACAGTCTCAAATATAAGTGTAGAACCTATGCCAATATCTTTAATAAGTTGAAAAAGGTTTTTATCATATTCTTCAGAAAATCAGTAATGTTACTTTTCTAGTTATAACTTTTATATTCATTTTAAGTATAATTTCAATACAATCACAGAGAAATACAAAATAATTTCGGTTACAAGTTAAATATTTTCTTTTTTGGATAAGAATTTTTGCATTGTGGGTTTAATAATTTCTTTTAACACTTTTCTATGGTATTTGTATGATAAAAATAAATATATTAAAATAAAATTATTTAAATACATAGTGCCAGGGTTGGGGTTTTGGACGTCCTAAACTGGTTTTGGACAGGACACGTGGGTTTTACTGTCTTAAACTGGGTAAAACTGTCCTAAACAGGGGAAAATTGTCCTAAAGTGTCCAAAACCTTGAACTTTGATAAAAGGTAAATATTCTATAGGTGTAACCATTGTACACATAATAATTACATGTATCAATAAATATTTGATATTTTTTATACAATTTACTATAGCTTATTAAAAGAAAATAATATAATATTATAAGGAAAAGGTTTATAATTTTTGAAGCTCCACAATTCATTGAACAACAAAATGAATACCTAATCCTTTAAATATAAATATGCTTTTAATACTGATAAATAATATTTTTGTATAAGGATAAATATAGCAATATTAAAAAAGAATAATTTTTCTTAAAAAAAATACTAAATTTGTTCAAAAATTAACCTTTTATTTTTCACTATATTTCAAAAAAAAAATTTTTAATTTCTGCATAGCAGAATGATAAAAAAGACATCTATTTAAAAATTTTTTTTATTTAAATCTAAATATATTAGTTTAAATTGAAAATACAAAATAACTGAAAAATGTATTAACAGTTTTGAAGGGCATAACATCAGTTTCAGTTACTGACGCTGGTGATGTATCACCACTATGCTAAAAGAATTGAACATGAATGAAATAAAAGTATTCTTGAATAGTACTATAGATAAATGAACCTTCCATAGCTGCTGCTCCTGTTTCAAATCCCAGTATGTTGAGTGGAATATTACGAATTTCTGATTTATCACCATCATTTGTTATCAAAGTATTCCTTCCAAACTTAAGGAATTCTATTTTTCCGTGTGTGTTAGGTGCAGCATCACTGAATCAATGGAGAGATAAAGATCAATGAAAAGACAATAACCTATTTAAATCAAGGCTCGTTTTGTATGAGATATTCATTTTTCACTCACTTTTCTGAGTATAAACTCTGTTTGCTACTTCTAAATAGAAATTCTTTAATGTTTTTTTAAATGCTTATATGCATTTTTAATGGATATTTTAATTTTTATTAAATTATTACGAATTTTCTTATTTAAATGTAATTTTGTATCTAGCAGGATGTAACATGTACTACTATACTGAATGGGGCTACTGTAATGAATTATTGGAAATTTAGTATCCTGCTGCTGAAGCTCTATTGAACTAGCTGAGCTGCAAGATCTAGAATTTACTAGTGGAACTACATCTGTTGTAAGTAAAAATTATTTTTTTTGGATAATTGCATGTTAGGGAAGCTACTTGCACTTTCTCTAGCTACTTGCATTCTTGTTCCTTATACTTCATGTTTAGTTGTATTTTCTTTTATTTGTAATAGATCATGCATGATTTTACTTGTATGAAATTTGTTAATAACCACTTTATAAAAAAAAGCTTCAATCTAATAAAATTTGTTTTAAAAAATAATAGTTGGATTTTGAAACCAGTTGAAAGTTAGTTTGGACTTTTTTTTATACATCATTAAGTTTTAAAATGCATGCCATAAATTTTATTATAATCTTATCTTTCTTTTAATTGAAAGTCATTGGAACAGATTTTCAAATTTTGCAATTTTTATTTATTTATTTTTTGAAAATTTCTTTACATTATTTCTTTATTACAGGCAGTGAATAACACTGATAAAATAACTGGATTATGTAATTGGCTGATTTTTAACTAATTTCAGAGAATAAAATCATCAACATTTTATTAAATCAAGCTTTAAGGGAGCATATATGTTTTATAGATGAAGGGGGGGGGGGAAATCCTGTCTAGATATTTAGATTTTTTCCTCCTAAATTTAGAAAGACGCATAGTAAATTCAAATATGCCAAGTGACACAAAGTCAAAATGCTCTCTTATAAAAATTAGGGAACATCTTGCTAAAAAATTCTGATAAACTCTGAAGTCACATGCAAAAAAGGGAATTATTATTTCTTGTAGCTTGATCAAAAATAGAACATGTTTTTCTTAGTTCAAACTATGTTTTTTTATTTAAAAAAAAAGAAAAAAAACTGTGGAACAATGTCTTAAGCTCGTGATTGAAATTACAGGAACCAGTCCAATGTATTTCTTAGCATTTAACTATTCCATTAAATATTAATTAAGGTTTTCAATAAACAATTCAAAAATATCTACCTTAAATATGCTAACAAAATAATAAAAAAAAAGAAAAGACACTGAATAATTTAAGTATGCTTTTAAAAATGTTATTTTACCACTTCATTTAGCAGGCAAATAAATGCAACATTTAAATTTTATTTTAGTAATATAAGTTAAAAAATGATTTCCCCCTCCCCCTTGCTTTTCTGTAATGTAAAATGCTATATTTTTAAGTATTATTTAATTAGCATCATTATCAGCTGTATGAAGTTTATAATATTAGTATTTAATTAAATTTTATGAAAACATTTTTTATCCATTGAATCAATACAAGTTTTAATATATTTAAAGTGCAATATATCATACATACTTTATATCAATAATAATTTTTAAAAATATTTTGTAATAATTAATTTATGAAAAGGTACAAAAATGATGTGTGTAATAGTAAAAGTAAATCTTAATAATAATAGTTTGATAATAAATAAAGTACAAACTATTTTCATTAATTTTAGCATAATAAAGTTTAATACATGATTAAATACATGATAAAGTTTAATAATATCAAAAACTGTAGTCCTGAAATTTCTGAACTCCTGACTAAAAAAATGTTTTATCGTTATTTTTTGCTTTTTGTCCTCATATTTCTGATTTATTTGTACTAAGAACACCCCATTTTCTATGAATACTAATACGGTTTCTAAAGTAATCAGTTTGAATGATAGAAAAATTTGTATTTTCAATTTAATATTTTTTGTTTTTTTTAGTTCATGCAGAAAATTACTTTTGAAAACAAATGTGCATATTTACTGTGCTTTCGTTTCAAAATTATTGCCACCCCTCTTCAAAATGATTTATCTAAGAAATCATGAACTTAGTTGCAAATTTTAAATAAATATTGGTATGAAAGAATATTAAATAATTGATACTTATTATTTTTTAATGCACCAATTCAATGTACCAATAAAACTTTTTAATTATTGATCTTTTATGACATGTTTATTAAAAGAATTCAACTGGAAAAATTGTTAAAACTTTTTATTTAAAACAAAGAAACTCTGTATATAATAAAAGTATTTTTCTTTGTGGTTAAAATTGACCCTTGTTGTACTTATGTTGAGAAAACTATACCTTCTTTTATTTTGTTTGCATTTTTAAAAAAGTAAACTAATATATGTATATTGTTTCAAAACATGTCCTGGTTTCTTTTTTAGCCTACTGTGACCTGCAATGTGCTTATTAAAATAATGAAAATGTGGTAAATTAAATCCCAGGTTGGCAAAAATCATGATTAAAAAACCAAAAAAGATTTGTTACATTTAAATCAGATTTTTTCACTGACTAAAACATCTAATAAATTGTTTTAATGATATTTAACATTATTTAAAACACTAAAGTAGCTAAATGGTAGTAAACTAATAGCTAAAATAGTTAACATTTCTGGTGATGGGTAAAACGATGGGTTTCAAAGATGGGTAAAACCATTATTTAAGTATTAAGAAACTAATCATTGAAAAAATAAAATCATAGTTATATTTTTCAAGCTCAATGTGATAATGAATGTTAAAGATTAGGATACTATTTTTCAGTTAGTAAGACTAAATTAAAAGTATTAAAAAGATTAAATTAGTTAATATTAGAAAACATCTATTTTAAGTTACTTTTGGGTTGAACAAGTCTTGATATATGTATGCTATTTATACAAATTGCATTTAAATAAGCTTTAAACTAAATGTGTGTAATTGAAACATGCTTTTTTGGTCGCAAGCTATTTTGTTGAATTCCAAGCGTAACAGAGGGAAATCACACAAGTATATTTTATTCTGAAAAATATACTTAATATTTCTGAAAACAAAATATATATGCTGGGCAATTCCATATGTGACGGAATGACATTTTGACTTGCAAAATAGCAGTTAATTGAAGTTTCTATGCATCTAATTTCAAATAAACATTGTTTTTTCTCATGCATATCATTATTATTGGCATAATGCTATTTATAAACTTTTAAAAAAAAGGATTTTCCATTTTTTTAAAAAATTTTATATACTTTTTATTTGTGTGACGGAATGACATTTTGGCAACCAAGCTTTTGGCATGCCGCTTAGAACTGGTAGTTTCTGTGAATTTTGCAGCTATTATTTTTCTGAACTATTTTTTACTTTTAGTATGTGTAAGCAACGTAAAGTGTGAATTTGGAAAATTAATCTCAGGTTGGCCAGCAGTTATTAGTATCTGTTTGCTGTGACGGAATGACCGTGACAGAGTGGCAAAAAGTTTAGTGGAAGAAAGTCTTCATTTAAAAAAGGTTTTATTAATGTGTAAATGATAAACAGAATATAACAGATAAACAGGATTAATATGTATATAACCGATAAACAGAATTAGTAAAAGTTTCAACAATTTTAAAATTAGCTTGTCTTTGAAGAGGTTTTATAAGTAACTTGCCAATGTCACATCTTATCTTCTTTCTCAGGAAATTTATGCATAAATCAATTTTTGTCCCATCTTCTTTTTAGAACTTTAACATCTAAATCGTCTTTATCTATCAAAGTAATTTGCGTTGCATGTAAATGCTCCTTCTTTTTACCGCAGTATGGGACAATGATTAAAGAGCCGACCGCATACTCCTCAGTCATGTTTTCCATTTCCTCATCAAAACAGTGGCCTTTCAAATCATACACTTTGTTTTGGTTAAAATTAGAAAACATTCTAATTTTTATGATTCACTTCTCAACTACACGAACGTCTAGTGCCCGTCTCTTGTCCCTCTCCATGATGCTGTAACAAGTGACCAGCTGAAGTCATTCTCTTTTGCCCTCTCTGCTGGACAAAATCAAAACTTCCACGATTTGTTACTTCGACTTTATGAAATCCTTTTGCATATATTAGGTGCCGTTTTAAAGCAGCTAACAGCGTTTGCACATCTAACTCTTTTAAGTCCAGCTTTTGTCATGTAAGCTTTCTTCTTTGCCTTGCTTTCTCTGTCTTTTTTTTCCATCATATCATGGGGATCTTGCTCCTTTTCAACATTCTATCTGTCTTCCAATGATTCTCTAGTTTTTGAATAAGCTTCTCTAGGACTCGTTTTATCATTCCATCGCCGAAGATGTGTCATTCCGTCGCACAAATGATTGAAAGTTAATAATCAAATGCGTAAAATTTTATCTCTCATTGATTCTTATGCCATATCTGCTTAATATTCCAAAATATATACATTTTCATTTTGAAATGCAGTTGCTATTTAAAAAAAATACTAAAACATGTGACGGAATGACACAAAAAAAGTTAATTTTATTTTATATATTAAACTTAAAATGACCTAAAGACTGTTTTAAATGTTTAAATTTTGTACTATATGCATAATTTTATCAAAATATTGCAGAAGAAAGATACATTTCTTTTCTTTTATAAGTGTTTTTCAAGAAAACAATTTGAGCACAAATGTGAACAATTCACCTGTCAGCCATGTGATTACTTTAGAAAGCTTCAAAAAAGTTAAAATTATCAAAAATGAAACAGGAATATGCAGACTTTGACTATTTTTGAACATAGTTTTAAAATCAAAATATGCAATTCATAAAAAAAAAAATTTCATTTAAAAGTTGATACTTTCATAGAATTGCCCTGCTACTTTAGGGTGCAATATTTAATTAATTGGCACAAAATAATAAAAGAGACTCATAATTAAATTGCAAGTTAATTAAAAGTATTTGTAACAGAGGGGACAAATAAAATCACACTTTTTAAGCATGCACTGTTATTTACATTAAATTCTGTGATTTCTACCATCCTAAACATTATCTGTAAATTTTTTTTAAAATTATAACATTTTAACATAAAATAAATTATTATGAGACTTTTAAAATTACAAACACATTTTAAGTCCTAATAATATGTCTTAAGTGGACATGAAATGTAACAAAGGGGACGTCTTACAAATTTTACAAATAGTTGAAGAGAAATATTATCACTGTCAAGAGTGACTCTTCAGTTATTTAAAGTTGGAGTTGGCAGCACTGTTATAATAACTGACTAGTGAACTCATGCTACATTATAGTACATGTAGTTTTATTAGAAAGTTTTTGTTTTAGAAGACCGTGCTTAAAAAACATGCACATTGTTTGTTTCTTTCTCAATTTCAGTTATTTGGGCAACAAAATTAACTACCCTATTTTTCCCTTAAACTGTTTACACTTGCAAAACTATCTATTATAACATCAAAAGAATCCCAGTGTTTTAAATGAGGACTGGTGCATGTGAAATCGGTTGGGTTACTAAGTCCTCCAAGTTCTATCTTCTTTTTTTTTTTTAAAAAAATCAATGCCAGTTCCCTTGTATTTTGGGTTGTGTTCAAAATTACAAGGCTACAGAGATGAACATTGGTAGCCATAAACTTAAATTTGGTCGGTTTTTCAATAATGGTTAGAAAATCAGTTGAGCGATTGTTACAAGTCATTATATTTAGTAATTCGATGTAATTATTTGATAAACAACTGTGTGATTTTAATAGTAAATTTACATTTTCATGAATAGCACATGCACTCATTATATGGTTTTTTGCCTACGCATAAAATACGGATAGGTCGTAGTACAACAAACTTAGACTTGCTAAGTTTTGTGTTTGGATGTATCTGCTTTAAAACTTGATATGCTTCCATAAAGGTGCGCAGCACATACTTTTTTTCTTGCTTTGTAACTTTCTGTACATTTTCTCTGACAATCATGCACTTATCTCTACCAGAAGCCAGGTAAGAAAATTTATCAGATGAGTAGAAATTTGTTACAAGTTTTTTGTTCTATCAGAAACTTTGTTACTAGGCTGTTTCTTTTGTTTTGGTAATAAGGTTACAGAATATGCATAGAACAGTACAACGTTTTCTTGGAGATACAGGTAATGCACAGTTGGCTTTTTTAATAGCTTTCCCCAATACCTAAGAAATATTATAAAGAGGATATTCTTCCTGAATTTCAACTGCTTGTATCAGTTCCTTTTTTTTTTTTTCAAAATTCTTCTGTTATCATTAATTTTTGTTTTATGTTCTTTATCTTTCTTCTTACAAATATCTTTTTTTTTTCCTTGGGACATTCTAGTTCTATATTGATTACTCCCTCAATAAACTTTTAACTATAAACTAAACATTCTATGAAATAAAATGACTTAGCTTTATATAAAAAGTCTGCTCTAACAGTGGAGGAGCTGGTTTAATCTAGTTGAATTAGGATGCGTTAGCACTTGTTTACTTTCCTAGATTTCCTTTTTAATGGTCAATCAATCAGCTTTGATTACATTTTGTTTAACTGAGGAGATATTTCATTTTTCCTTTATGTTACATCCCCTCTGTTATATGAGAAACTTCAACATTTTTTTTTTTCAAAAATCTAACATAATAAGATTGTACTAATATACTTAATTTTAAAAACCAGTTATTAAATTAAAAAGTTTTTTGCGTAATGAATAAAATAAGATCTAAAGAGTAATTGTAACAGAGGGGACAAATATATATTTGAGATAATTTTTGACTTAAAAAATAAGAAAAAATTTTTTTTGATGGAAATCAATACATAATTAGACTCAAGAACAATTTATTTTACAATATAAATCAGGCAATATGTAAAATCGGAATATTTTTAATAACTTATTCTTCTTTAAATTTGAAACTTTTTTGACAAAATCATGAATGCTCTATATTTATGATAAATTTTACTATAATCATGTATAACTCCTAAAAATAACTTCTGAATTCATAAATTCCAACAAATTTCCTTTAAATGATATAAAATACGAGGATATTGCTTAAACTTTCAAAATGCAATACTGGTTTCAGTTGGCATGGAATTCAACTTTTACATAAATTTAATGGAAGATGAGGAATGTAAAGGTTTAATCCCACTCTTATCCTCATTTAGTCTATTTTGTTTTTAAGTTTATTATTTATTTTTAATCTATTTTTAAAAAAAATATAATAGTTTACTTGCATATCCCTTTAATTATTTCTTAGTAAACAACGTTATTAATAATAACTAGTGGGCTGCGCCCCCTGCTTGCTAACGCTTGCCAACCCCCAAAAATTGCTATGCAATCTTATATGGTTTGCTTCGCAAACCAAGCTCGCTTCGCTCGCTACTAACTTCGATACATTGCAAATGCGCAAAATTCTAAGAATACAAAACAATCTTTCAAATCCATATAACAACTTTTTTTTTTAAAAAAAAATTACATCTTTTCAGTAAATACTAAGTCATTGAAATAATTGACATGTAATTCGTTAAACCTATTAGAAATGTGCTATAGTATAAAATCTTAAAATAAAATTTCTAAAACTGATATCTCTTTAAAAAGGTTAACATTTTGGCTATAATTAAGTCTATTAAAAATTTAAATAAGTGAATTGCAATGGAAAAACCTGCATAAACAAATAAATTCTAGTAAAACAAATAAATTCGTGATATAAATCAAAAATCGTCAAATAAATTCGTAAAAAAAAATGCGCTTTCAACAAAATACTAAAATAGAGATCTATCGACAAAGACTACTCCCTTCTGCCTAGCTTATGCTCTCTCTTGTTATTTCAGTTTCCGTTTTTAAAAGCGCTATATGTTGAGCCATCTCAGCTAGATTTGGCATGTGACAGTTTTAGCGACAATAATTGATCGATTTTTTAGCGTTGCCTTTCTGGGAGTTGTAACAAGGCTTTTTTTTGTCGCCGTGTAAGAGAAATATATATATAGGTAATAAAAACACTTCAAAAAATCATACCCTAAATAATGTTTTTATTAATTATATAGTATAAAAATATTTTATATTTGGATTAATAATTACTTTAAAAAAATCAGTTTATTTAAATCTAATTTTTTTTTAAATTGCTTGTTTTAAATCAATGATTTTTTTAATGAAAAGGATATGGGACTACATTAATAATTTACATGCATATTTCTGTCATTATTTCTTAGTAAAATACCATCACTATCACTGAAATCAGGCTATTTTTTTAAAAAAAAGTTCACTCTCTAAAGAATGTATTTACAGTGGAGCATCGTTTATACGACGATCACTTATACGACGTTTTAGAGTGGTCCCAAATCATTCCTATTCATTTTAATGTAAAAATATATCGTTTATGCGACGCGCAGAATCGGTTATACGTCGATTTTTAGATTTTGTTCACGTTTATTTAATTTTTTATTTTTTCTTGTGTATTTCAAAAAAGGGCAGCATTTGCCAACATGAATGATACAGTAAAGGGTGTCAACAAGAATGCTTGGATGACGACCGTAATTTTTACTAGATGACTGAAAAAACTAGACAATGTTATGAAGAGGCGAAAACGAAAAATTTTGCTATTCATCGACCAATGTCCAGCGCACCCATCGATACTAATTATTTTGGAAAATGTAAAAGCTCTCTTTTTTCCTGCAAATTGCACAAGTGCGCTTCAGCCATTAGATTTGGCCGTGATTAGAAATTTAAAATTGCATCATAGAAAGCAGTAAGTTCAACTCGCTATTCAAAGCATTGTAGAGACTAATAGCAAGAAAATATAATTAAAGGTAACATACATTCAAATTGCTCACTGCAATTTTTCTTCTTTGGTTATTTGTTTGTTTTGCTTTGTCTAATTTAGAATGTAAATCAACACGTTAAACATTAAAATTAACTGAAAATAGAGTTAGTTTCAGTTTTAGAAGTAAAAATCAATTATACGGCGTTATCGTTTATACGACGTTTTTCGGTGGTCCCTTCGGCGTCGTACAAACGATGCTCCACTGTATTAGTTATATTGTATAAAATATTTTTTTAATTACATTAATATTTTTTTGTAAAGCAAATCAACTTTTTTTAATTAATGGCTTCCTGAAATATAGTTGATTTAAATCAATAACTTTTTTATTAAAGAAATCAAGAGATTCAAATCTCAATTTTAATGTTTTTTGTGTTCCGGATGTGTTGATATGGTGAATATGCCCGGATATGTTGATATGTCCTGATAATGTTGAATTCTGGATTTTTTTTGTTAGAACTGTTTTAAAATATAAAAATTTTATATTAAATACAAAAAATTTATCTTGTGTAATGTAAAGTTATATAAATTTTTTCCTAATTATTCTTGAGCTCGAAAGCATGAGTCCCTATTCTAAAATATGAAATTTTCATATGACAATATAAGAAAGGATTGACAACAATGGCTTATTTTTTATTTATCATTTTATCATTATTTGAACATTTAAATAATCACTTTTTGACCCGCTCAATTTACGCCGATAGTATCGTAAACTGATGTAATGTTTCGATTGTATTTTGGGCAGTTACTGATATTGATTTTTACGTATTTTTTAAATATCCCTATATATTTTAAACAATATGGAAAATTCGAATTGTGCATTTGAGTATTTACTTTTTAAATCAATAATTCTATCGAATTTTTGGCAGTTATTGCTGTGGATTTCTCCACAGTTTTTGAATCCAATATTTTTAATACAATATTATTTGCAACAACCTAATCTCAAAACGAAACACGCAATTGATTAGTCCGATTCGCGTGACTTCGCCGCCGATCTTTTTTCCGACAATTACTACAATGGATTTCATGATTTATAATTATTATTTTTTTATTGTGACGATTATTTACAAAATGAAGAGGGGAATAATTTCCCCAACAAAATGTGAGAATGTCACCCATAATATTCGATTAAAAAATTATATGTTCAATTTTAAAAAAATTATGCTTATTTTTTCCTTTTGTAAACGCTTTTGTTATTTTAAATTAGTAAGATTATTAAAAGTCAGAAAGACATTAGTTGTGGTGAGTTTTGTCGAAAAAATTCTGTCACACTGATCTTATCTTGCATATTTATATTGATGTACGTGTTTTATCTATTATAGATACATACATTCAGCTATTGCATAACATATATTACTTTTTATATCAGTATACTTTAATTATTTTCACAAATATGTACATTTCTTACATATATAAACTTGATTAATTTTTTTTTAATTTCGTTTTAGCAAATTCTTATATTTGAGGTGATTTTTTGTAATCACAATTTTGACAAAATAAATCAAGACAAAAGTTGATACAATATTAAATGTGTTTTAAAGTGAAACTTGAGAAATGTTGATGAGAAGTTTTTTTCTTTTTTTATGGATTTCCCTTTTTTTATGGATTTCCTGCGTTGAAATATGCTTTTTTTCGATTTGCAATTTATTATGAAAATATGATTTAATGAAGCAATTTTTTACAATGTGTGTAAGAATTTTGATAATGTTGTAACTGTTGACTATGTGTTCTTATTAGCACTAAATTAGTTTTTGATTGTTGTATATGTACACCGAAGAGCCATTACATTATGACCACTCTGCTAATAACATGTAGGACCACCTTTAGCCCTCAAAACTGCTAGCATCCGCCATGGCATTGATTCCACAAGGTGCTGATAGGTAGTCTGAGGTATCTGGTACCAAGCGCTCACCAACTGGTCCTGCAATTCTCTCACATTGCGAGAGGGTAGCGTGGCAGCACAAATTTGGTTTTCCAAGTAGTACCACAAATGCTCTATTTGATTAAGGTCAGGTGAATTTGGGGGCCAAGACATGATTTGAACGTAACTGGAATGTTCTTCGAACCAATCCGTGACGATTCGACCCTTATGACATGGATAAACTGTTGCCATGAATGGGTGAACCTGGTCTGCATCTATGTTCAAGTAGCTTACTGTTTGTCTGCGATAGGTACTCTGCCAGACATTCGTCTGGAGCTGTGGCGGTGACTATGGTAACGAGGTATGATTATTTCAAGTTGGGATGCAGGGTTCCTCATTAGGACTGGTTTTGGCGAAAGAAAAGGAGACCTCTTCATCGAAGCCACCCTCCTGAAAAGGCCCTCTTCTGGTTTCCATAGCACCAGACTGCCGCAGATTAGTGGCGGTCAGAGTACTTATCTTAGACAAACAATACAGACGTCAGGAATTGTTCTATGAGGATTATGGGTCCTAATGTGTAAGAATGCTAAAAATAGAAGTGTAAGAATGCTAAAAATAGATTCAATTTAGACGTTAAAATGCTCTGACCAAATAAGTAAATGAGGAAAATAGAGAAAGTAAGACCTAACAGAATACTAGATTAAAAATTATAAAGTTTTGAATAACTAAATTATGAAATTTTAAAGTCAATTCTAAAAGAACAAGAAAATAATTATTTTATTTATTATTAATTCATGAATAAAAAGGTCAAAGGATGTACATGGTAAAGGTTCAAGGTCAGTACATGAATGCAAAGCACAGCAAAACATGTAAAATAACATGTTATAATCATTAAAATTTAAAAATTTTTGTACCAGACACGTTCTCTTATTTCATTTGAATACCACACATTTTAAATCCATATTACACACTGAACAAATATTTGTGCAGCAAAGTTTTTTTAAATACATGGAGTAGAATGCAAAAATCTATTTTTTGTTACTATTCTGCAAATTCCGAACATATTTCTAGGTGACAAATGTGTCGCCAATGCGTGTGATTTTAGCGACATTTATAGCCTTTGAAAGATAGATGGCCTGGTGGTTTGCCTGTGAATAGCAATAAAGTTTATAGTTTAAATAAATTAAGTGTAGTCCATATTATTATTATTATTATGATAATAATAAACTGACAAAAAAAATTTCTAATTACATAATTTTGTTAAATATTCTGAGAAAATTTTGTTACATTAGTAGTTGTTAAAAAAAGATGTAATTTTATTTTTAAATTTTCAATTTCAAATTTCTCTCTTACATAAAAGATAACAGTGAACCATCTTTTTTGTTTAATAAATGAAAGTATAAATTAGATTTTAAAAGAAATTTTATTTTAGGCTAATGTATTTTCCTTTGGTCTTATCATGTGGGAAATTATTACTAGAATCAAAGCTGATCCTGATATTTTGCCTAGAACAGAGGTATTTTTTACCTTCTTAAATAGTCTACTTTTATGATGTAAATTTGCTATTTTTCATGTTTGCGCATAAAGCAAAACGAAATTAAAAGCAAAAATCAAAAGCTTTCATTGTACTTAATTTTTGGCCTAATGTTTAAAATAGCCAATCATGTTATTTAGCCATGAGACTGGATATTCTGCTCTTTTTTAATTTTATCTAATATACTATTTTTAATTTATATATTTCTGAGTGTGTTGAAAAAATAACCCTATTGCTGAAATTTTTCAGTCATTCAACTTTCAAAATATGTCAAAACAATTAAAATAAAATTTTAATTTCATAGATCGATAAAGATTAAGGTAAGGTGCAAGGAATTTAGATTTTAAAATGTTTGCTTATTAGTAAATTAATTCCTTTATTAGTTTTTTGTAAGCTGTTAGTGTTTGTCATTTAAGTTTGAGTTTCTATGCTCAGCTTTGTTTTTTATTTATATTCATTGTGACTGTTTGCAATACTTAAATGTTATTCGATTTAAACTTGTTATTCGATTTAAACTTGTAAGATTCCAAAGATATTTCAGTTTTTCCAAGATAATTCAAACATCTTACAGATGATACACTTTCAGAAGATGTGTATGAAGTTGTGAAGATGTGAGGGAAATGTGAAGTTTGTATATTTGTTATCTTTCAGAAAGATATTAGTTTTAAAGAGGCATGTCGCAGAAAACCTGAAAAAAAAATTCTGCCACAGAGGATAGTACTAACATAACTTATATTAATTCAATTGTGTACCCTAATTTGGTTCTTGATCATTTTGACTACTGGCTAATTTAATCTCGATACTTAATTATGCTTGGTTTCACTTGAATGATTTTACAAGGATTATCTCTCTTTTTATTTCAAGTATAACAATGTGTCAGATTTTCTTTATCTTTAAAAAAAGGGTTAAAAGTGCTTGATACTAAAAATACCTATTTATTCTTTAATATCTGAAACTAATACTTGTTTTAAATAACTTAATTTTAATTCAAATAAATTATTCAGAAATATTTTCAATTTTCAGTATGATGAAGATGTAAGATGCAAAACGAATGGATTTCAGAATGATTCAACTAAAATTCCACCACCTTTTCATAGCCATAATATTGTTTCTGCGTCTTTTCTTTCTGAGAGGTAAGTTTGCATTCCTAATCTAGGCATAGAAAACTTGTGCTCTGAATTCTCTTTTATACTGATGTTTTGCTATGCATTTTTTAATTCTGTGATAAATTTTTTCTCCTAATATTGCAGAATTAGAACATGTTTTGTATACTACATAATTAATGTGAAATACACATTAACTGCTCCAAATATTTTTAGTAATTCTTGTAAATATTTATAAAATCAGTTCAATTAACTAGAAGTGCTGTTAAGAATATTATTTGTTTTAGTGTTTTAAATATTTTTTTTTTTTAATTTTTCATTTTAAAATTTTTTTTAACTTGTCTTAACTAATGCTAATTCATTTTACTTTATATTAAGGATTAATTCACTACTTTATTTTATCTAACTGTAAAATTCTTTCAATAAATTATTTATTAAGTTATATTTTTTAAATATGTGTTTTTACTATGTTGATTAGAAGTTAATAAATATAACTTTTATCCGTTAAAAAAACTTTCATTGTGTCTTTATTAATTATTTCTTAATATAATTCAGTTCAAATAATAGTTTTTCTTTGAGGAAAGAAAATAATCCAATATTTTTCTTCTAAAAAATATTTTTCTTTTGTTTAAATCTGTATGTCTTAAAAGTTTGTTTTTATTCTGTTCATAAAGTTAGTTGTGTTATGATAAAAAAAATGTGAAATTCTTTTCACAGTATTTTTATTAATTTTTCATTGTAATGATATTTTTAAACATGCTCATATATTTTTCATTGTATTTTAAATTATAAAACAATCCATATTTAAAATCATCAGTCCCCAAAAAGTGTGATTTGACTGCAACTATACAATCCCAGATGAGTAAGGGCCTAAGGCTCTCAGAACCTTAAGGCATTATAGTAATCTTTCTTCTTTTAATTTTTGTAATAAACAGCAAAACTGGTTTGATTGCAGGAGGAATCTGAAAGGAGTTGAAAGATGATTGTTTAAAAGAAACCTGCAATTTTCAACCTCAAATTCAACCTGTTATGGTGTTTATCACTCGCACCTTCTTTTGTGTAATTTCTCAGATTTGATAGCATTTTTTACTCATTTAAATATCAATTTGCAACCCCGGTGTGTATTGTATACATATTTTAATTTCACTTTTGAAGAGGATTCTAAAAGTACATGTCAATGAGGCCTTATGAAGCACTGAATGAACATGTAAAAAAAATTTTTTTTTAAATACCTCTTTTATACTTAAAAAATTCATTCAACTAATTTTAAAAAATAAACCTTGTAGCTGTAGGAAACAGCTAATTAGGCAGTTTTGGGTATAAATAAAATCAATCGTAGCATCAACCTTTAAACAAAAGTTCTAATGTGTGTTCAACAATTTTCAGCTAAATTATATTCTTTACTCAGACTAATTGCACTGAATTACATTTTATTGAGTATTAGACAATCAAAAATAGAAGCTTTCAGAATCACGGTTAATTTTGCCAACATTGCATGTCTTGCCATAAAAGAATTGAAACAGAATAGCTTATCATATTAACTTTTGAATATTTCATATCTAGTGGTGTGAAAATAATTTTAAATCAAATTTACATAAACAAAGAATCGTTCATTCAAACATGAAGTTTGCTACTACAATAAGAAATTTTTCCAAAACTATGGGAAGTTGGCTACCCTTCTTTAATTATGCATCATTTTGCTTCATTTTTTTACAAAAAAAATTAAGTTTTTTAAAATTATATGAATTAAAAGTGTACCTGTTTATTAGAAACTGCATGGAGAGATTGTTTTGTTGCAAAAAGAGTTATCTTATTTTTGTGAAATATTTTCATACATGGCTTTATTAACCTGCTTTCATCGCAAAGATGTGGGAGTACCATTTACAACTAAATTAGCCATCGGCTACAACGTCATAGAGCATTGGCTTGAATTTTTGAATTTAATGTGGACCACTTAAATATACATATCTGCATGATGCTCAATGTTTCATTTATTTTTTAAAAAAATGATTTCCTCATTTTGCAGATGCGATATTTAAATGACATAATCAAATTTAACTGACATAATTGAATCATGAGAACTGAGTGAACTGTATTATGTTAGTCAGCAATATTTAAATAGTAATATAGTTATTTAATAAAAAAATTAAATAAATTTTTTTTTTTTTACTTGTGTAAGAAATATTCGAAGTTTCCGTTGTCTGTCCGACTAGTATAACCAATGATATAATGATGTACACTAACATTTGCAAACAAGATCTTTTTAATTAATGATATCAATATACTTCGTCTTCCATTCTGCTTTTGTCACTGTAATTGTTTTTCCATCTTGGCATCAACTGTTTATATATATACATATATAAATATGCTACTGTGAATTACCGAAATCGGTGACTGCTGACTTTCACCGGTGAATATTGACACTCACATAGTCGCTTTGGTAAATATCCCAAATACATAATAGATCTAATTAAATGCCATTATCTGTTAAACATTTGTCCGGTACTCCAAATACTGATGTTTCTACTAATCGTTTCTTAGCAGACATTATAATAATCCAATAAATAGAATAATATAAAATAATAAATTATTATCAAATTGAATATAAAAAATATTTCGGACATTCACCTATGTGGTTGTTGATATCCACCGATGAAAGCAGACATTCTCTTGATTTCGGTCATTCACTGTATCATAGTTTTGCTTTTGTTCTTACTTTTGTCCTTTTCCCTCTCTTCTTGTAAATATTCTGCCTACTTATGGGATTTTCTACAATATTTTCCAATGATTTTAAGATCATTCAATTCTATTTATTCTTTTGCATAAAAAAATTTATTTAACAAGAGTCCTGCAACAAGAACATGTCACACCCCCATACTTTTATTAAAATATTAAATAATTTTTTTGTGTCAGTAATTCAGTAGTGTCAGTGTGTCAGTATCTTAGTAAACTATTTTTGAATACAAAATTTCATAACTTAGTCATGCTTAATTTAAATTTTTCTGTTAAGGTATACGTGTAACTTTTTGTTGCGGGTGTAACTATAAGAGTGAAATTAAATAAACTTACCTTTTGTAACGAAGATTAATAATCACTTTTCTGCAAGCAAACACTCAATAACAGCTGTAAGATTATTTATATAAGTTCAGAGATTTGCTGAATAATTTTCTCAGACCATGAGATGTGAAAATTTTTGACTTAGTCTTTTTCACACAGACATAGTGTCTCTTTATAAATTGCAATGAACAAGTTGATGACAAAATTTTTGATAAAATATGGGATAGTATACACTTAACAGTTAATATGCTAAATTTCAACTATATGTAAGGAAATTTAAATTTACATCCTCTATCATGTGGATAGAGCAACTTATGACATTTTTTAATGTTATGTTTTTTTTGTAATATATAAAGATTTAAAGCTTATTAACTGTACAAATCTAAAGATACTATACATATATAAAGATTAAATTACTATATATGTGTATCTTACCATCTCAAGTGTTTTCTGCTAATTATTTTGTTTCAGAAATAGGATTATGAGAGCTCATCACCCTGAAAGATAAGTATTTGCAGAAGGTAGTAAATTATTAAAAATGATTCGTAATCATAATAATTTTTTTACTGACCTTTTTATTTATTTTTATTTAAAAATGTACTTTTTGTATTTCAGAAGGTGCTTTATTTTATTTCTTAAACAAAATTTTATTTTTTAATTTGCATCATTAGCAGTTTTCTTTTCCTGTGCAATTGCTTGACAAATTGCATTAAAAATTATTCAAAACCCAAAATAATTTTTTTTTATCTTGATTATATAATGAAATGTGTCATTTACAAATCTGGTAATACTTCATGTTCACTATGTAAACTTAATTAGACCAACTGTTGTTATAAATCTTAAAAGAAAATAAAAATTATTACAGTTGTTATCCGATAAATATTATTCATTTTTTGTAATGTGTAATATCAACACATTAGCAGATTTTACTCAAATGAACTTTTTTTTAAAGATAAAAAAGAGATTTTTATATTGTGAAAATTTGTAATTGCTTAACTATATAACATTTAAAATTTCTGTCAATCCACTAACTACTTTCTGT